>NW_027461830.1:900000-1137692 GCF_050947455.1 Rhinoderma darwinii
TTACACAGTAGAACGTCCATACAACACATAGCCAACCATCCCATTCCACCTCCAGTCTTCCGTCCCACCATAAAGACCTGTGCAAGTAGTCTAACAATACCTGGTAGTGTCCTAATATCTGTCTCCCTGATACCTCTAGGATATCTCCAATGCTCCCAAAGAGCCACTAAGGTGTTCTCTTGCGTACCACGCTGTCTGTCGAAACGAGGACATCAATTCTCTGATCTCCTGATCATCGAATTGAGTAACAATGAATCGTTTCCATTTGGCGAAAAAGTGGATTGTTTCCTTTTCTTTATGTCGTTCTGTTTCTAGACGTTCTATATTCAAGAGCTTCTTCAGCTGTATAGTCACTTCTGATATTGTTGGGAGTTCCCTAATCAGCCAGTTCTGCAATAGACATCTTTTTGCTACCATGAGGACAGTATGTATTATTGAGGGCACCCGTCTAGATATCGCTGTATCCTCTTCCTCAGGTGGTCTCATCTGATGGAATAACATACATTGTGGAGACATTGGTAGGGATGTTGCCCAGAATGTTGTTGCAAACCTGCACATTTCCCCCCAAAAGTCTTGGGTAGCGTGACAGCTCCAAATCCCGTGGTACATATCAGATTTGGCCAATTGACATTTAGGACAAGCAATTCTCCTATCCGGATTAGAGGCAGAAGCCGGGATCTTGAAACCATAAATAGCATTATGCATCATTTAGAAATACGACTCCCTCCACCTCTCATTTATAATTTCCTTTCTAACTGTCTTCCACCCTTTCAGTATAACTTCCGCTATATCCGAATCCCCCGTCACTCTCTCCCACATTTTATAGCAATCCTTAGGATTCTGCTTAATGACTCTATTTCTAATGATGTTATATAATGAGGATATCGAAGCTTTTTCCAATCTCGGGCCTATCATTTCATCAAAAGTGTGTATTAACGCTTCCTCGTGCAGTGACTGCAACCTCTCTCTGCAAAACGCCACAATCTGCATTATGGGAAAATCATGTTTATCAGCCAAATTATATCTGTCTTTGATTTCCCTCATCGTAAGCCACCTTGGATGTTCAGAGTGCATTAGGTGTTGTGCCAGCAGAATGTTTTTTTCCCACCACTCTCTAAAGAGGATATTGTCCATCCCCTGCGGGAATTCTGGGTGACCCCATAGCGGCATCCTTTTTGACAGTAGAAACGGTACCTTAAATAACTTTCTCCAGATCTTCCAAGTTGCTATGGTATCTCTAAATAATATGGAGTGCTTCACATCGGAAGGGAGTTTAGAGTATCTGGTGTGTAATAGGGTCATAAGGTTCCAAGGTGCTGCTAATTGTTGTTCCAGTTCCCCATTTGAAAAGTGGCTAGTACCCTGTATCCAGTCCAAAAAATGTTGGAACAGACAAGCCAAATTATAACCCCTGACACTTGGGAAATGTATCCCCCCCCCCCCCCCTCTTCCTTGCAATGCATTAACTTGACTAATGCAATCCTGGGGCGTTTTCCGTTCCAAATGAAGCGCGAGAAAGCAGTGTGTACTTTTTTTTATATCTATATGTTTCAGCAGGATTGGCAGAGTTTGTAAGGGGTAAAGTAATTTCGGGAAACTCATCATTTTTACTAGATGACACCTCCCCATAAATGTGAGTGGAAGGTGATGCCACCTATGCAGTTCTTGTGTGATCTTGGATATTAGTGTATATAAAGTATCCGGTGTCCTCCCTATTTTAATGCCCAGGTATGTGATGTAATGCGCAGCTGTTTGGATTGGGATCCCTGCTCTGGACCAATAGTCATTTGAATGCGGATGATCTAGTTCCAGTAATTCACTTTTTGCTATATTGATTTTGTATCCTGAAAACTCCCCAAACCCATTAATTTTTTCTAACAGACCCCTCAATTGCCATGAATATCAGAATATCGTCCGCAAACAGAGTAAGCCGAACCTCCTGGTCCCCCACTCGTATGCCCTGGAAAACATTGCTTGACTCCAAATATCTAGCCAGGGGCTCTAAGGCCAAGTCAAAAAGTAAAGGCGACAGTTGACATCCCTGTCTGGTACCCTTTTCCAATATGAATGCTTCTGATATAAAGCCAGGGGTCTGTACCTTAGCTTTCGGGGACTCATAAAGTCCTCGTAATAGAGTCCTGACGTTTCCCTTGATATTCATTTTGTCCATCCCCAGCCAGCACCACCTCACGTTATCAAGCGCCTTTTCAGCATCGAGTGTCAGCAATGCCGGCGATTCACCTGGCTGAGGACGGTGACGCACCCTATCCAGAACGGTCAGTACCTTACGTAAGTTTTCTACTTCCGATCTTCCTTTTATAAATCCTACCAGTGCCGGTGCAATAAGGTCAGGCATTAGGATCGACATCCTCTTTGCCATTATTTTTGTTAAGGCCCCATGCACACGACAGCCATTCACTTTCATTGAACACTGACACCTTTCCGTAGCACTACTGAAGGGTGTCAGTGCCGTGGAAATGTTCCGGGAATTATGGAACAGAGTTTATCTCTCGCGGCCCCCTTTGAATTTGTCCCTCCCTATTTTTCATGGCTAAAATCTGAGAAGAAGGAAACCTGCCCTTTGCTAGCCGTGCCAGAAGTTTCCCCGACTTATTTCCATATCGAAACAGGTCCGCTTCAAAGTGTGCTCTGTAGATTCTTTCCTTCCTATCCAACCACAGCTCATAATCTTGCCTAGCAGCAATTCATTTCTTCCTATCCGAATCTAATAGAGAGGACATGTAGGTAGTATATGTCGATCTAAGGTGTAAGCTAGCTGCCTTATAAGATTGCGTCGTCTTTTTTTTATATGTACTCACATAGGCTATTAATCTACCTCTCAGGACCGCTTTAGCCGTGGCCCAATATAGCGCAGGTGTTGCCTTATGAGGCTCATTATCAAGTGCAAATTCTAACCACCGCCCCTTCATTGTCTCCACAAATGTCTCGTCCTTAAGCAAAAAGGATGGAAACCTCCACAAGAAATCGCTACCCCTCGGATGAGTGTCCGTTATGGAGATTGTTACCGGGGCATGATCCGAAATAAGTATGTCCCCTATCCCTGAATCCGCAACCCTTCCTACCAGTTGTGCCGAACAAAAAAGATAGTCAATACGTGACCATGAGTGGTGTACGTGCGAGAAATGAGTGTATTCTCTACGATCTGGATGAGCCTCTCGCCAGACATCCCTGAGATTTGCTAATTGTAAAAAAGGAGGTAGGACCGTATCTGATATTGGGGGGACCCTGTCTCTGACTGTTCGCTGTCTATCTTCACCTACATGCATCACGGAATTCAAATCTCCCCCCACTATTTTGTTCGCTTGTGGATCTTGTTGGAGTTTCAGACCTAAGTTTTGGTAAAACACTCTATTATCCCCATTGGGGCCATAAACATTGTATAAACTAAGATTTTCCCCGCTGACCTCCACGTGAAGTTTTATCCATCTACCGTCTGTGTCCGTTTCTTGGGATAACATTTTGTGGGCTAGATTTCTATGAAATAAAATCAATACCCCCGCTTTACCCTTCGCCACCGGAGATCCGCAGACATCTCCCACCCACAGTTTTTTCATACGATCAAACTCCGGGGTATCTAAGTGAGTCTCCTGTAAGAAAACCACATCGGGTTTTAGACAATTCAGGTACCTCAGAATTGTAATCCTTTTATTGGGAGATTTAAGTCCCTTTACATTCCATGAAATAACTTTCATAAAGGTTGAGTTGTGGGAAAGATATCAGCGTGACAATACCCGAACCAAAAACTGACATAGAATGTTGACAACAAGGCTATGGCATTAGTAAATGATGGACCAGCCAATATGTTAGTAGGTGGATGGATTTTTCCGTAATATCCCCGTCCATACCGTCTCAGTTGCAAAACATCTTTACATATGGCAATATAATGTAAAAACAGTAACATTCTTATACATCAGGAAACATAACTTGAGAAAACCGTGCCCTGCATGGGCTTGTACATAATACATTTGGTGAACAGATCTATTCTGATGCACCCTCTTTAGTATCGGGACTTCTCTTTTTTCCTGCATGTGAAGAGAATCTCCCCCCGCACCCCCGGTTATAACATTTTCAAAGCGTGAACCCACGGCTTAACTGGGAGATCCTCTACCCTCCAACCCCCCAATGCGGGTACCAAGAGAAAGGCAGCATATGTTCGATGTCCATCGTGCTCCGTTAAGATACACTCTGAGTCCGCCGCTCTTACCCGACCATCATAGATAACCAGTGGCGAGAGTCAATCAGTCCGGACCTCTGGCCACCCGGGAAGGGCGTGGGGATCGGCGATCTCTAGGGCCGGAGTCCAAAACCCGGCCTTCCTTACGACTCCAGACATTATCTCTCTCTCCGTTGTCTTCTTGACTACGTCTGGGTACTGGGTCTCCGCTTTGGTTTCCATCTCTGACATCGTGCAAAATTAGAGCCTCTTCTGCTTCCTCCGGGGAGCAAAATGTCTTGGTACGCCCATCCCGACCAAAAACCCTTAGGCTTTATTCAGACGAACGTGAAAAAGGTCCGTGCAACGCATGTGATTTGCACGCGCGTTGCACGGACCTATATGTGTCTATGGGGCCGTGCAGACATTTCCGTGGTTTTTCCTCAGCGTGAGTCCGCTGAAAAAAAGTCACGACATGTCCGTTCTTTGGGCGTTTTGCACGCATCACGCACCCATTGAAGTCAATGGGTGCGTGAAAACCACGCATGCCGCACGGAAGCACTTCCGTGCGAACTGCGTGATTCGCGCAACAGCTGTCAAAAGGATGAATGTAAACAGAAAAGCACCACGTGCTTTTCTGTTTACAAACATCCAAACGGAGTGTCTTTGAGAAGAGCGAACCCGGACAACCGAACCGAACCCGGCAAAAAAATATCCGGTACACGACGTCAGGAGATAGTCACTGTCCAGGGTGCTGAAAGAGTTAAACTGTTTCAGCACCCTGGACAGTGACTTCCGATCACAATATACATGAACGTGTTAAAATAAAAAGTTCTAACTTACCGATAACTCCCGGCTTCTTCATCCAGTCTGACCTCCCGGGATGACAATTCAGTCCAAGTGACAGCTGCAGCCAATCACAGGCCAAGCACAGGCTGCAGCGGTCACATGGACTGCCGCGTCATCCAGGGAGGTGGGACCAGATGTGAAGAGAGGCGCGTCACCAAGGACGCGTCACCAAGGACGCGTCACCAAGGCAACGGCCGGGAAGTTCTCGGTAAGTACGAACCTCTTTTTTTGTTAACAGGTTGCTAGATATGGTGATCGGAATTCACTGTTGAGGGTGCTGAAAGAGTTACTGCCGATCAGTTAACTCTTTCAGCACCCTGGACAGTGACTGACGCCGGCTAGAATCATCTCTATGATGGCGGCTGCGCGAAAATCACGCAGCCGCGCATCATACACGGATGAAACGCCACGTTCGTGTGAATCCGGCCTTAAGGTAGCCGGATACCGCAATTTGAAACGCTGTTGTCTTTGAAAAAGTGTGGAACAAATCTTGCTGAAAGCTCTCTGTTGTTTCGCAACTTCAGCTGAATAATCTTCAAAGAGTAGGAGTTTAAAGCCTTGTATTTCCAGGGGCTGAGCTTTTTTGGGCTAAGCTCGCAGTAGTGACACCTCGTCATTGAAATCCAGGAATTTCATAATGACTTGTCCGGGTCTTTGTTGACCATTCGTTAGGTCATCCCTGTTGTACTGAGGATCTGGTCCTATACGATGGGCTCTTTCCACCCGGCAATAATATCCAAGCCCCAAGGCCTTAGGCAAGTCCTTCTCGCAAAGCGCTTGCAAATCAGACGATTTACATTTTTCGGGTAGGCCCACCATCCTGAGGTTGTTTCGGCGGGATCTGTTCTCTATATCCTCCACCTTATCTCCCAGTCGCTTATTTTCCACCAATGACTTCCGCAGGGTGGAATGTATGGTCAGATTTTCATCCTCCCGCAGAGCAAGTCGTTGTTCCAACTCGTCCAGTCTCGTGCCATACTCAGTGACTTTCTTTTGCAGTCTGTTAAAGGAGGCTTGAATCGTAAGTTCTAGAGTCTTTTGTATATCCGGAGCGATACACTTAGCCACTTCCATAGCCAGTTTCTTGTAATCGATCAGGGCAACTCCCTCCTGAGAAATAGCCCTCTCCTCCAGGTCAATCTCTGTATCACTCCCGATTGAATCAGACAGTTGCATACCCTGCGAGGACGGGGTCTCCACTTACCGCCCCCCCCTCTTAGCCTCTTTTGTCAGGGTATTCATTTTTTGCCCGCTGAGCAGCAAATATCTTTCCATAGAGAGCTTCCCGCTCTGATCTGCACCTTCTGTTATAATGCTAAGAGTGCAGGTTTAGATGTGACTGGAGTGTAGGATCTGAGGTAGATATGGAATTGAGAATGCAGCTTTGGCTGTGACTGGAGTAAAGTATGCAGCTATGACTGTGACTGGAGTAGAATATGCAGCTTTGGCTTTGACTGGAGTAGAATATGCAGCATTGGCTGTGACTGGAGTAGAATATGCAGCTTTGGATGTGACTGGAGTAGAATATGCAGCTTTGGCTGTGACTGGCGTAGAATATGCAGCTCTAACTGTGACTAGAGTAGAGTATGCAGCTTTGACTGACTGGAGTAGAGTATGCAGCTTTGGCTGTGACTAGAGTAGAGTATGCCGCTCTGACTGACTAGAGTTATGCAGCTTTGACTGACTGGAGTAGAGTATGCAGCTTTGGCTGTGACTGGAGTAGAGTATGCAGCTTTGGCTGCTGACTGGAGTAGAGTATGCAGCTTGGCTGTGACTAGAGTAGAATATGCAGCTTTGGCTGTGACTGGAGTAGAATATGCAGCTTTGGCTGTGACTAGAGTAGAATATGCAGCTTTGGCTATGACTAGAGTAGAGTATGCAGCTCTGACTGTGACTGGAGTAGGGTATGCAGCTTTGGCTGCTGACTGGAGTAGAGTATGCAGCTTTGGCTGTGACTAGAGTAGAGTATGCAGCTTTGGCTGTGACTAGAGTAGAGTATGCAGCTTTGGCTGTGACTAGAGTAGAGTATGCAGCTTTGGCTGTGACTAGAGTAGAGTATGCAGCTTTGGCTGTTACTAGAGTAGAGTATGCAGCTCTGGCTGTGACTAGAGTAGAGTATGCAGCTTTGGCTGTGACTAGAGTAGAGTATGCAGCTTTGGCTGTGACTAGAGTAGAGTATGCAGCTCTAGCTGTGACTAGAGTAGAATATGCAGCTTTGGCTGTGACTGGAGTAGAGTATGCAGCTTTGGCTGTGACTAGAGTAGAGTATGCAGCTTTGGCTGTGACTAGAGTAGAGTATGCAGCTTTGGCTGTGACTAGAGTAGAGTATGCAGCTTTGGCTGTGACTAGAGTAGAGTATGCAGCTCTAGCTGTGACTAGAGTAGAATATGCAGCTTTGGCTGTGACTGGAATAGAGTATGCAGCTTTGGCTGCGACTGGAGCAGAGTATGCAGCTTTGGCTGCTGACTGGAGTAGAGTATGCAGCTCTGACTGTGACTAGAGTAGAGTATGCAGCTTTGGCTGTGACTGGAGTAGAGTATGCAGCTTTGGCTGCTGACTGGAGTAGAGTATGCAGCTTTGGCTGTGACTAGAGTAGAGTATGCAGCTTTGGCTGTGACTAGAGTAGAGTATGCAGCTTTGGCTGTTACTAGAGTAGAGTATGCAGCTCTGGCTGTGACTAGAGTAGAATATGCAGCTTTGTCTGTGACTGGAATAGAGTATGCAGCTTTGTCTGTGACTGGAGCAGAGTATGCAGCTTTGGCTGTGACTGGAGTAGAGCAGTGTAATGAGGGATTAGAGTATCTCTTCACCCAGAGTAACAGTGGCCGCTCCCGAACCGGAAGTGAAGCCCTCCTTCACTGTGTCTATCTCAGCGTGCGCCGGACCAGCGTTCCACACTCACTCCCACTTCCAATCACTCCTGAGACACTCTGTCTCACCTCCAAGCCGGATCCTGCGCGCTCCCCCTCTCAGTACCGGATCCCGAGACGACGCGTGGTGCACCCCGTACTCCCGCCGCGCTGCACATGTAAGCAGCGGCAATCTTCCGTGCCTCCTGTTGCTGCCCCCGCACTGACAGCTGGCCTCTGGACTTGGCCGTTTCCCCGTGTTCCCACGCTTCGGTGGCTGGTCTGCGCCGCGTATAGCGGCTGTTGCAATAGTTTTACCTGGCTGGGTGCGGGAGTTCCTCTTCCCTGCGTCCTCACATGCAGGCGCCGGAACCGGAAGTCCTCGGTTTTATTTTTCTTAGTCAGATTTGAAAATGAAAGAAGTGATCTGATTGGTTGCTATGGACAATGTTCCCATGCTTTATACCTGTTCAGTTTTTCTACTCCACATCTGCCCAGAAGTAACCATAGCAACCCCAATAATAGTGACAGCTACTGACCCCAATAATAGTGACAGCTACTGACCCCAATAATAGTGACAGCTACTGACCCCAATAATAGTGACAGCTACTGACCCCAATAATAGTGACAGCTACTGACCCCAATAATAGTGACAGCTACTGACCCCAATAATAGTGACAGCTACTGACCCCAATAACAGGTACAGCTACTACCCCAATAATAGTGACAGCTACTGACCCCAATAATAGTGACAGCTACTGACCCCAATAATAGTGACAGCTACTGACCCCAATAACAGTGACAGCTACTGACCCCAATAATAGTGACAGCTACTGAGCCTAATAATAGTGACAGCTACTGACCCCAATAATAGTGACAGCTACTGAGCCTAATAATAGTGACAGCTACTGACCCCAATAACAGTGACAGCTACTGACCCCAATAATAGTGACAGCTACTGACCCCAATAATATTGACAGCTACTGACCCCAATAATAGTGACAGCTACTGACCCCAATAACAGTGACAGCTACTGACCCCAATAATAGTGACAGCTACTGACCCCAATAATAGTGACAGCTACTGAGCCTAATAATAGTGACAGCTACTGACCCCAATAATAGTGACAGCTACTGACCCCAATAATAGTGACACCTACTGACCCCAATATTAGTGACAGCTACTGACCCCAATAATAGTGACACCTACTGACCCCAATAATAGTGACAGCTACTGAGCCTAATAATAGTGACAGCTACTGACCCCAATAATAGTGACAGCTACTGACCCCAATAACAGTGACAGCTACTGACCCCAATAATAGTGACAGCTACTACCCCCAATAATAGTGACAGCTACTGACCCCAATAATAGTGACAGCTACTGACCCCAATAATAGTGACAGCTACTGACCCCAATAACAGTGACAGCTACTGACCCCAATAATAGTGACATCTACTGACCCCAATAATAGTGACAGCTACTGACCCCAATAATAGTGACAGCTACTGACCCCAATAATAGTGACAGCTACTGACCCCAATAATAGTGACAGCTACTGACCCCAATAATAGTGACAGCTACTGACCCCAATAATAGTGACAGCTACTGACCCCAATAACAGTGACAGCTACTGACCCCAATAACAGTGACAGCTACTGACCCCAATAATAGTGACATCTACTGACCCCAATAATAGTGACAGCTACTGACCCCAATAATAGTGACAGCTACTGACCCCAATAACGGTGACAGCTACTGCCCCCAATAATAGTGACAGCTACTGACCCCAATAATAGTGACAGCTACTGACCCCAATAATAGTGACAACTACTGACCCCAATAATAGTGACAGCTACTGACCCCAATAATAGTGACAGCTACTGACCCCAATAATAGTGACAGCTATTGACCCCAATAATAGTGACAGCTACTGACCCCAATAATAGTGACAGCTACTGACCTCAATAATAGTGACAGCTACTGACCCCAATAATAGTGACAGCTACTGACCCCAATAACAGTGACAGCTACTGACCCCAATAATAGTGACAGCTACTACCCCCAATAATAGTGTCAGCTACTGACCCCAATAATAGTGACATCTTCTGACCCCAATAATAGTGACAGCTACTGACCCCAATAATAGTGACAGCTACTGACCCCAATAATAGTGATAGCTACTGACCCCAATAATAGTGACAGCAACTGACCCCAATAATAGTGACAGCTACTGACCCCAATAATAGTGACAGCTACTGACCCCAATAATAGTGACAGCTACTGACCCCAATAACAGTGACAGCTACTACCCCCAATAATAGTGACAGCTACTTACCTCAATAACAGTGACAGCTACTGACCCCAATAATAGTGACAGCTACTGACCCCAATAATAGTGACAGCTACTTACCTCAATAACAGTGACAGCTACTGACCCCAATAATAGTGACAGCTACTGACCCCAATAATAGTGACAGCTACTTACCTCAATAACAGTGACAGCTACTGACCCCAATAATAGTGACAGCTACTGACCCCAATAATAGTGACAGCTACTGACCCCAATTATAGTGACAGCTACTGACACCAATAATAGTGACAGCTACTGACCCCAATAACAGTGACAGCTACTGACCCCAATAATAGTGACAGCTACTGACCCCAATAATAGTGACAGCTACTGACCCCAATAATAGTGACAGCTACTGACCCCAATAAGGCCTCATTTACGCGAGCGTGTGCGTTTTGCGCGCGCAAAAAACGCTGCGTTTTGCGCGCGTTTGTATGGCGTATGCACTGCGTATACGCAGCCTTGTTGCGTTTTAAACGCGCAAAAGGCATTTGACAGCTCCGTGTGTCATGATGCGCGGCTGCGTGATTTTCACGCAGCCACCATCATAGAGATGAGGTAGTCGAGGCCCGTCACTGTCCAAGGTGCTGAAAGAGCTAACTGATCGGCAGTAACTCTTTCAGCACCCTCGACAGTGAATGCCGATCACAATATACACCAACCTGTGAATATAAAAAGACTTTCATACTTACCAAGACCTTCCTGCTTCCCCCAGTCCGGGCTCCCGGCCGTTGCCTTGGTGACGCGTCCCTCTCTTGCCATCCGGCCCCACCTCCCAGGATGACGCCGCAGTCCATGAGACCGCTGCAGCCTGTGATTGGCTGCAGCCTGTGCTTGGCCTGTGATTGGCTGCAGCTGTCATTTGGACTGAACTGTCATCCCGGGAGGTCGGACCGGAGTTATCGGTAAGTCAGAACGTCTTTTTTTTTTTACAGGTTCATGGATTTTCGGAGCGGAAGTCACTGTCCATGGTGCTGAACCAGTTTAACGCTTTCAGCACCGTGGGCAGTGACTGTCTCCTGACGTCGCGTACCCGAACATTTTTTGCCGTGTTCGGTTAATACGAGTTCGGCCGAACCCGGTGAAGTTCGGTGCGCTCATCTCTAATTTGACACTCCGTTTGGATGTTTGTAACCAGAAAAGCACGTGGTGCTTTTCTGTTTACATTCATCCTTTTGACAGCTCTTGCGTGATTTTCGCGCATGCAACGCAGGACCGTCAGTGTGGCATGCGTTGTTTTCACGCACCCATTGAAGTCAATGGGTGCGTGTTGCGTGAAAAACGCAAGAATATAGAACATGTCGTGAGTTTTACGCAACGCACTCACGCTGCGCAAAATTCACGCATCGTCTAAACAGCCCCATAGACTATTATAGGTGCGTACGACACGCGTGAAAAGCACGCGCGTCGCACGCGCGTATAATACGCTCGTGTAAATGAGGCCTAATACTGACAGCTACTGACCCCAATAACAGTGACAGCTACTGACCCCAATAACAGTGACAGCTACTGACCCCAATAATAGTGACAGCTACTGACCCCAATAATAGTGACAGCTACTGACCCCAATAACAGTTTCCAGACGCGAAAAATAACATTATTTATGGTGAATAATGAGGAGCAGAAAAAACAATAAAAATAAAGATAAATTAACCCCTTCCTGCTTTTGCCCACTTTTGACCTTCCTGACAGAGCCTCATTTTTCAAATCTGACGTTTCACTTTATGTGGTAATAACTTCGGAATGCTTTTAACTGTCCAAGCGATTCTGAGATTATTTTCTCGTGATAAATTGGAATTTATGTTACTGGCAAAATTTGCTCGATACACTTAGTATTTAATTCTGAAAAACACCTTTTTCTAAATTTAAATGTATCTGCTTGTAAGACAGGCCGTTACACCGCACAAAATTGTTCCTAATTAATATCCCCCATATGTCTACATTAGATTGACATCGTTTTTTGAACGTAATTTTATTTTTCTAGGACGTTAAAAGGCTTAGAACTTTAGCAGCAATTTCTCATATTTTCAAGAAAATTTCAAAAGGCTATTTTTACAGAGGGCAGTTCAGTTGTGAAACCCACAAAAAGTCACCCCATTTTAAAAACTTCACCCCTCAAAGTATTGAAAACAGCATTTAGAAAGTTTCTTAACCCTTCAGACGGTTTCACAGGAATTACAGCAAAGTAGAGGTGAAATTTACAAATTTCATTTGTTTTTAGCAGAAATTCATTTTAAATCCATTTCTTTTGTAACACAGAAAGTTTTACCAAAGAATTGCAACTCAATATTTATTTCCCAGGTTCTGCAGATTTAGAAAATATCCCACATGTGACCCTAGTTTGGTACTGGACTGAAGCACAGGCCTCAGAAGCAAAGAAGCACCTCGTAGATTTTGGGGCCATCTTTTTATTAGAATATATTTTAGGCACCATGTCAGGTTTGAAGGGCTCTTGCGGTGCCAAATCAGTGGAAATCCCCCAAAAGTGACCCCATTTGGGAAACTACACACCTCAAGGAAATTATCTAGGGGTATAGTGAGCATTTTGACCGCTCAGGTTTATTGCAGAAATTATTGGGCGTAGGCCATAAAAATTTAAATCTATATTTTTTCAAAGAAAATGTAGGTTTAGCTAATTTCTTTTCATTTCCACAAGGACTAAAGGGGAAAAAGCAATATGTAAAGCAATTTCTCCTAAGTAAAACAATACTCCACATGTGGTCATAAACGGCTGTTTGGAGAAACGGTGGGGCTCAGAAGGGAAAGAGCGCCATTTGGCTTTTTGAGATCACATTTAGCAGGAATAGTTTACAGAGGCCATGTCACATTTGCAAAGCCCCTGAGGGACCAAAACAATGAAAACGCCCAAAAAGTGACTCCATTTAGAAAACTACACCCCTTGCTAACTTATTTTGTTTAACATTACTTTAGGGAAAAAATGGGAAGAGGGAATTTATTTATTTAACTTTTTTTAAATTCTGTTTAGTAGTCCCCCTAGTGGACTTGAACCAGTGATCATTGGATCGCTCACACGATCTACTGTAGTACTAACGTATTGCAGTTTATCGTGATTCTTACAGCCACCTATGAAGCCCTGCCGGAGAACAAAGATGGCAGACCCTTCATTAGGCCCCCAGGCTGCCATTATAACCAGCCGCATCCCGCTATAGCATCGTGGGGGGACAATGGCACGTCGGAGAGGGTCGTCCCTCTCATTCTAATGCGTTAGATGCTGTGGTCGTGATTGACTTTGGCATCTAATGGGTTAAACAGGCAGACTCAAAGTGATATTTGATTCTGTCCATTGCAGTGCGGTGTTGGCTATATTACACAGCCATTACCCGCTAAGTATGGAGTGACCCCAGCCCGTGATCCCGCTCCATACTTCCCTTCAACGACTGCCATGTACATGTATGTGACATCTTGTTAAGGAGTTAAATGTCATTTTGTTGATAATTGATTCAGAGTTTTTATGTTCATCCTGTTTTGATCATTTTCTTCTGTTCCAGACGTCACAGCGGCGGTTCTAGGAGGATCTTGTCTCTCCCGTTCGTGAAATCACCCGGAAACAACTGGAGCATGCCCATCGCGCCTGCAATGTTCTGGCATCCGGGGTGACCTGTTTATCTTGCAATGTGTTTATCCAACCAGCGGACATAATAATAATAAAAGCTGGGGCCGACCCCCCCTTTACCCCACATCTTGGTCTGAGTCCCAGTTATTTCATATAAATGTTAGAGGTTGTGTTATATGGGGGTGATGCCTTCATTGGTCCTGTCAGTCTTCTTTTACCAAATGTAATCCCCTGTGATACAATGCTGTCACCCAAAACAACATGGAAAAATCAATGGAGGGGGGTAAATAGTTTTTATTAGCACAGTATAACAGATGACCTTACATTGACCTCTGTGAAAAAAGACGCTAAAATGTCACTACATCAATGACTTATGTTCTGGGGTCTGCGAAGCGCATAGCAGAAATAAGTTCATAGCAGATACTAAACCATGGCAGCTCCAGAGCAGAACTGACCTTACTGTGACATCATGATGACATCACTTAACTATGATGTCACAGAGAGATGATGGGAGGTTATAAATATTCCCCTGACAGCAGCCCGGTCTTTCTTTCTGTGAATTGACACAGAGTGTGATTTGCTAATTTATTGGCGACTTTTCACTATTATGGAAATCAACGGATTGGGATTCTTCCCCATCTTCTTGGCCTTTTGGTGTGTGGCCTGGCTCTCTGGAGGCTACACCCTGACTGTGATCAAGGACCATGCCCCCCCACTGATGTACATCAGGTAAGATGGAGAATTACACGACTCTTATTTTATAGTTTGGGAATGTATAAGGTAATTACTTAAATATGGAGGAAATATCTAAATAAGAAAATGGCTTCCATTACGCAGAGGGGCTGCAAGAGGACAGAGAAACGCATCCCCTCATCCCTATAGATTATTATCAGACTGCTGATTATTAAGATTAAACAATTATGAAAATTTTTCGATATTATTTAACATTGACTTTTTTTTTTTCGTTTCACAGTGAAACGGGAAATTTCTTTCCCGAAAATATCCTGTTTAGAATAGGATTCGTAGGAATGGCCATTGCCTGTAAGTAAATATCACAGAAGTGATTATAATATGTTCTTACTTCTGGGGGATGGCGGGTTATTATAAAATGTCTTATATCTGATTATATTACTCTGGGGTCAAACCTACATTTATTTTTATAAAAATGTGATTACTACGTCAGTGAGAGATGCAGGCCGGTTGCTAGGGACACATTGCTGGACAAGACTGTGGTTGTTAGGTAGTGTATCCCTAGCAACCAGACTGTCAGACATGACTCAGACTTGGCATCAGTCCCGCCCTGTCCCTATCTCAGCCTGCAGCAGTAATCAGATTATTCTAAATAATAAATAAAGTTTTGTTAATCTCAATTGATAATAATAGTCCGGATCAGACGATGCAGATAAATGTTCCCGTCCATTATTGTAGGTTTCTTGTTGGGTTTAGCGCTTGGTCCGCGCTTCATAGATGTTATTAGGTTGTTTTACACATGGTACAGGATTTATTTGGCTCATTTTCTCTTTTTCAGCTCTGGGTCTGACGTTTCTACATTACAAGTTCATCATGCTCCATGCTGAAGCCTTTGGGCCTCGTCAGACCTTGGTTCAAAAGATCCTCCTGGCAATTGGATGGTCATCATGCGTTGGGACGGCCATGATGGCTATGTTTTCGGTAAGTTAATAAATGTTTTATGTTAATAGGGTTGTCCCATCTGCCCTAAATAGGGACCCGCTGGCAATCAGCTGATCACTGTGTTTCCGGCAGCTGAACCCCTGGTGATCATGATCAGCGGTTATCACCGTGTGGCCACACATTAAAGTGGTATTACATGGCTTATACCAATGAATGGACGACCATGTAGTAGATGTGTTTTCTGCTCCATCTAACAGAGAGGAGTCCCAAGCAGGAGACCAACCTCTATATCCATAATGTCTCTGTGGTTATTATATCAGAACACGTTATTTAGGATTTATTGGGAAGTTCTGAGGGTAAGTTAGTGATTAGTTCCATAAGATTTGCTGTAACCTCTGTCTTCTTGGTTTCTAGACCTACCGTTATCCAATGACTCACCGGATTTGCGCTTTCGTTGCATTCGGGTTTGGCAGCCTTTACAACCTTTGGCAGTCCATACTCCTCTACAAAGTGCCCGAAAGCCGAAGAGTCATCAGCCATTTCAGACTGGCGTCCTGTATAATGGCCGTGACCTTAGTGGTTTTCTGTATCCTTTCTTAAATAATATTTGAATGGAATCCAACCGTACTTGTCTTTAGGTTCACATGTAGGGAACATCAGATCCTGAGGTGATCATTTCCCTTTATTTTCTGATCTCCGCCGTCAGATGGCGACATGCTGGTGTAACACAGCGCCATCTGGTAACATTGTTCAGCTTCAGGAAGATACTGAATAGAAAGCAGCGGTACTGTCCTTGCTATACTGTATATTTATTATATTAACATTTATCTTACATAAAAGTGTAGTAAATTGTATAGGACACTTACTAAACATAATAAACGTTATTTTCCTATATAATAACCCACCAGTCATTGGAAGTAGGGTATCCGTATACACCTACCTGTGCGCTGGAGATCAATGTGTAAAGGTATGTACAGTATATCTCATACATAAGTTATTGACATGCTGAGCCGCTGGTACAAACCAGTGAACGTAAAATTCCTTTAATCCGGCACTAATGAGATTATCAATAATTCTGGATCATTGTATAGATTTTATTTGCACCCCTAGAAGCCGTTCTATAGGAAAACAATTGGACCTATAATCTTTGTGCTTATTCTCAGCATCATGGTAGTCGT
Source organism: Rhinoderma darwinii (assembly GCF_050947455.1). NCBI lineage: Eukaryota > Metazoa > Chordata > Amphibia > Anura > Rhinodermatidae > Rhinoderma > Rhinoderma darwinii. The sequence continues at coordinate 916,610 of NW_027461830.1, forward strand.
GACGTCCGCAATGTAATGGATGTGGTGTCACATGACAATGGGTCAGGTCCGTTTTGGCATCGCCGTCAGTCACATGACTCCATGCAATAAACATGAATGCAGCAAAACCTCGGCCCGGGTGGAAAGTTCTTGTTTTGTGCAACTTTTAATGTATTCATTTTGATATTTTTTCACAGATCATTGAAATGACAGCAAAGATCATAGAGTGGTCGACGTTGGTCCTCATGCTGGTGAATGTATTGAGCTACTATCAGAATATGCAGGTCAGTAGACGTCACCTCATTATCACCTCGTATACCGGACCTCGTAATAACATTATTATTCATCTCTACAATCATGGGGTTTATAATGTGGATATGTGTTTCTTTTCTTAGAGTTTATCTATAACAATTACCCAAAAAAGCTTCACCATCTCCAAGAGGGAGAAGAACCAGGACTCTGGAGTATAAAGAGGACCATCGTGGACGGTGACGTGAGACGGTTTCATCAGACCACACAGATGCCTGTCTGTTTTAAAGAAACACTATGGGCCGGTCACTAACGGGTTAAAAGGGGATCCCGCCCCATAAATGTGAGGAAATAACCAGTCCACTACCCACTCTCTGCCCCCTTGGACCTTGCCCAGACAATGATGACTACTACCACTGGGTTCAGCTGTTATGGTCACTACTGTCTCCATTATCATCTAATAATGTTTTAGAAATATTAGAAGATTTGTCCATATAGTTACAGATTTACTTTCTCTTATTTCCAGTTTTATACAATGATGTGGAATGGCGCGCCACAGCCAAGCAGTTATCACATCCCAAACTGCAGAAGATCTGGAGATGGCGACCAAGTGCCAAGACATCCACCATCTCCGACCTTTCTCCCAAATATCATCTTACATCAGGGAGGACGAACTACAAGAACCGTTTATAAACAGTGGACACTAGAGGTGGAATGGAAACTCCAGAGATGGCGACCAAGTGCCAAGACGTCCATCAGCTCCAACCTTTCTCAAAAAAAAAATCTTACAAATGGGGAGAAAGAACTACAAGAACCGTTTATGACCAGCGGACTCTACAGCGAGGTGGAATGGCACGTCACAGCCGAGCAGGAACATCTCAAACTGCAGAGGCTCCAGAAATACAACCAAGTGCCAAGACATCCACCACCTCCAACCTTCCTCCCAAATATCATCTTACCACAAGGAGAGAGAAGCAGCGGACTGTTTACTATCCTCATGGTCCTTGTTTGTTGGCTTATAAAACGGTTTAGTAAAGTCATTTTCTACCACCTGAAACCTGTTTTTGTCTTCATTACTGTCAATAATAATCCTGAGTCTTCCATAGATCTGTCCTCATGAACCTGGAGGAATAAGAACGTCTCAATGTTATTGTAGCAAAATTCTGATTTATGAAAAAAATAAATATATATTTTTTACACTATAAGGCTATGTTCACACGGAGTATTTTGCAGGAGGAATATCTGCCTCAAAATTCAGTTTGGAAGTTTGAGGCAGATTTTCCTCTCCCTGCACGCCGATTTCCGCGGAGTTTCTCGCTGCGTTTTTCACCCGCGGCCATTGAGCGCCGCGGGCATAAAACACAGCGGAATACGCTTTCTCTGCCTCCCATTGAAGTCAATGGGAGGTCAGAGGCGGAAGCGCCCGAAGATAGGGCATGTCGCTTCTTTTTCCCGCGAGGCAGTTTTACTGCTCGCGGGAAAAAGAAGTCGACGCCTCCCACTGTCGGGCATAAACATGCGCAGGGGTCTGGAGGAGTAGGGGGGTCCAAGCTGAATTCTTGCACCAGGGAACATGAGCCTTAGCTACGCCCCTGGGTGAGGTTATTAATGGGTGAGGGTCCTGAAGGGCATCCAGTGCACACTGACTGTTAGGGGAGAAAGGTTTAAATGCGGTTTTAATTTATGGGCAGGTTGTGAAGGGGTTAATAAAGTTTTCTCCTCTTCCATTATCTCTAATTAGCATATGGGTGCAACATATAAAGAAGCTTACCCTTCTATGCTGTCTGAGGGTACTGGCCACACTCATGGGCCAATAGAGAGAGGTTTTGTACTGGACTTTGCCCACAAGTAGAGATGAGCGAACCGGGACAACCGAACCCGGTTTCGGTCCGAACTTCCGGAAAAGTTCGGTTCGCAGCGAATCCGAACTTCACCGGGTTCGGCCGAACCCGTTTTGACCGCACCCGGTCAAAAATATTATACAAATCGGCAGCCACTTGTCTCTATCAATCACTGATAGAGAAAAGAGGCTGCTGATTAAAAATAAAATAAAAAGCATTTCATACGTACCTGGTCGTTGTCTTGCGGACGAGTCTCTCTTCTTCCTCCAGTCCGACCTTCTTTTCTGACGCGGCAGCCTGTGATTGGCTGCAGAGGCCTCTGCAGCCTGTGATTGGCTGCAGAGGTCTCTGCAGCCCGTGATTGGCTGCAGAGGCCTCTGCAGCCCGTGATTGGCTGCAGCGCTCACATGGGCTGCATCGTCATCAAGGAATGTCGGGCCGGATGTCGCGAGGGACGCGTCACCAAGGCAACGGCCAGGAGACCGGACTGGAGGAAGCAGGGAGTTCCCGGTAAGTGTGAACGTCTTTTTTTTTTTACAGGTACTCTATATTGTGATCGGTAGTCACTGTCCAGGGTGCTGAAACAGTTACTGCCGATCAGTTAACTCTTTCAGCACCCTGAAGAGTGACTATTTACTGACGTCGCCTAGCAACGCTGCCGTAATGACGGGTGCACACATGTAGCCACCCGTCATTACGGGGCCTCATGCACACGACCGTAAAAACACCCGTTATTAAGGGTCGTAATTACGACCCGAAATAGCGGGCCCATAGACTTCTGTTAGCCACGGGTACCTTCCCGTTTTCTCACGGGAAGGTGCCCGTGCCGTTAAAAAGATAGAACATGTTCTATTTTTTTATTTTACGGGTCGTGCTCGTAATTACGAGCACGGCCGGCCGCTTTTACGAGCCGTGCTGTCATTATAAGGGTATGTTCACACGACAGCGTCCGTTACGGCTGAAATTACGGGGATGTTTCCGCCTGAAAACATCCCCGTAATTTCAGCCGTTATGGCATATGCAGGCGCTTGAACGCCGCGTCCATTACGGACGTAATTGGCGCTGCTATTCATTGGAGTCAATGAATAACGGCTCCAATTACGGCCAAAGAAGTGACAGGTCATTGCTTTCAATGGGCAGATGTTTGTCAGCGCTATCGAGGCGCTATTTTTGGACGTAATTCGGGGCAAAAACGCCCGAATTACGTCCGTAATTAGTGAGTGTGAACATACCCTGTGTTCACACGCACTAATTACGGATGTAATTCGGGATTTTTTGCCCCGAATTACGCCCGAAAATAGCGCCTCGATAGCGCTGACAAACATCTGCCCATTGAAAGCAATGGGCAGACGTTTGTCTGTTCACACGAGGCGTATATTTACGCGCCGCTGTCAAATGACGGCGCGTAAATAGACGCCCGCGTCAAAGAAGTGACCTGTCACTTCTTTGGCCGTAATTGGAGCCGTTATTCATTGACTCCAATGAATAGCAGCGCCAATTACGTCCGTAATGGACGCCGCGTTCAAGCGCCTGCAGATGCCGTTACGGCTGAAATTACGGGGATGTTTTCAGACGGAAACATCCCCGTAATTTCAGCCGTTACGGACGCTGTCGTGTGAACATACCCTAAATTTTATAGCAGCACGGCCCGTAAAATAGAAAAATAGAACATGTTCTATTTTTTTAACGGCACGGGCACCTTCCCGTGAGAAAACGGGAAGGTACCCATGGGTAACAGAAGTCTATGAACCCGTTATTGCGGGTCGTAATTACGACCCACAATAACGGGTGTTTTTACGGTCGTGTGCATAATGGGAGCACGTCTTGGAAAAACGACCGGCTGCCTGTGGCCGGCCGTGCTCCTCTCCTGAAATACTCTGTGCTGCCTTAAACTCTGTGGACAGGTCAGGATCCTGTTTCTTTTAAATGCTGCTAGGGAACCCGCTCGATCCACTATATAAGGCTGCGCTACAGTACAGCATTTAAAAGAAACAGGATCCTGACCTGTCCACAGAGTTTAAGGCAGCACAGAGTATTTCAGGAGATGAGCGTGCAGATTCAGTGCTGCTGTGAACTCTGCTCTTACCATTACGTAGCTCTCAGTCTGTTACCTCTCCTCCACTCCTGTCCTCAATAACACCTTCACATGATTGGCAAGTCACCACCCCGCACAAGAACCGCACGCTCATCTCCTGAAATACTCTGTGCTGCTGTGAACTCTACTCTTACCATTACGTGGTGACTTGCCAATCATGTGAAGGTGTTCTTGAGGACAGGAGTGGAGGAGAGGTAACAGACTGAGAGCTACGTAATGGTAAGAGCAGAGTTCACAGCAGCACTGAATCTGCACGCTCATCTCCTGAAATACTCTGTGCTGCCTTAAACTCTATGGACAGGTCAGGATCCTGTTTCTTTTAAATGCTGCACTATAGCGCAGCCTTATATAGTGGATCGAGCGGGTTCCCAAGCAGCATTTAAAAGAAACAGTGTGTGTGTTTGGGTATGTGTCTTTGTCTGTTTTTATATGTGTGTTTGTGTTTATGTGTGTTTGTGTATATATGGGTGTGTTTGTGTATATGTGTTTGTGTATATATATGGGTGTATGTGTATATGTTTGTGTGTAGATGTTTGTGTGTGTGTGTTTGTGTATATGTGTGTATATGGGTGTGTTTATGTGTGTGTTTGTGTATATATGGGTGTGTTTGTGTATATATATGGGTGTATTTGTATATATGTTTGTGTGTAGATGTTTGTGTGTGTGTGTTTATATATGTGTGTGTTTGTGTATATGGGTGTGTGTATATGTGTGTGTTTATGTATATGTGTGTGTTTGTCTGTTTATGTGTGTATGTGTGTGTATATCTTGTTGTGTTTGTGTATATATATGGGTGTATTTGTATATATGTTTGTGTGTAGATGTTTGTGTGTGTGTGTGTGTTTTTGTATATGTGTGTGTTTGTGTATATGGGTGTGTGTTTATGTGTGTGTGTTTGTATATATATGGGTGTGTTTGTTTATATGTGTGTATATGTGTGTTTGTATATATGTGTGTGTTTGTGTATGGTTGTTTGTGTGTGCGTGTATATATGTGTGTAGGTGAGTAGAAGTATTGTTATTGTTCACATTGATAACTGTTTTTTTATGTTGTTGCAGATTTTGATGTACCGATTGGACTACGTCTTCGATTCGTTGGACTACTGCGTAGATCTACGTTTTTTAAAAATTTTAATAAAATGGTTAACGAGGGTTTTGTTGGGGATTTCTTATTTCAATAAAAAAGAATTGTCTTTGTGTTTTTTTTAAAACTTTATTAGTGCCTAGATAATGGCAGTTGGCTGATTGACAGCGTCCATTATTAAGGCGGTACTTAGTGTTAGCCGGTGCAGAGGCTAGCACTAACCACCCATTATTACCCCGGTACCCACCACCACCAGGGGTGCCGGGAAGAGCTTGGTACGATCCAGTACCCGACCATCTGTTGTGATGGTCGGGTACTGGGGCGGCCGTAGGCTGGTATTATGAGGCTGGGAAGGGCCAAAAACAGTGGACCTTCCCACCCTTGTAATGCTAGGCTGCTGCTGCTGTGTTGTATCGGGCTGGTTATAAAAATGGGGGGGACCCCCACGTCGTTTTTTTTTTGGAATTTAACAAATTTAACAATAGACGTTGGGTCCCCCACATTTTTAATAACCAGCCATATACAAGGCCGCAGCAGTCTGGCATTACATGGGTGGGAAGGGCCACTGGTTTTGTCCATTCCCAGGCTAATAACACTGTGTTGTATGTGGCTGGTTATGATAAATTGGGTGGAACCCCATGTCTTTTTAAAAAAAAATTAAAAATAAATAAATAATAAAAAAAAAATGACGTGGGGTCCCCCCCACTTTTATAACCAGCCAGATACAACGCAGCAGCAGCAGCCTAGCATTACAAGGGTGGGAAGGTCCACTGTTTTTGGCCCTTCCCAGCCTCATAATACCAGCCTGCGGCCGCCCCAGAGCCCGACCATCACAACAGATGGTCGGGTACTGGATCGTACCTGGCTCTTCCCGGCACCCCTGGTGGTGGTGGGTACCGGGGTAATAATGGTGGTTAGTGTTAGCCTCTGTACCGGCTAACACTAAGCCTCGCCTTAGTAATGGATGTTGTCACTCAGACAGCGGCCATTACTAAAGTGGTAGTAATAAAATTTAAAAAAAAAAAGACAAAGATATAGATAAAATATTTTATTGAAATAAAGCACCCCCAACACAACCCTCATTAACCATTTTATTGTAGAAAAAAAAAACGTCATCGAAGTAGTCCTCGAAACCGACGTAGTCCAAACACCAAACCTGTAAAAAAAATAAAAAATGAAATAAAACATGTTGTAAGCTTAGATTCAGTTTAATGTGTGATACTGACTGTTATACCAAGTATAGAAGCCTGCCGTGAAGTTGACTTTGATACAGGGCGCCAGCAGACAGTATCATACATGGCCATACAGACATGTATACAAACAAACATACATACATGCAAACTATCATACATACATGCATACACACACACACACACACACATGAAACCATACATACAAACATGCAAAGATACATACATATATACAAGCATGCACAAATATACATGCAAACATAAATACATGCAAACATAATTACATACATGCACATATATATAAACATACATGCAAAAATAAAAACATGCAAACATACATGACAACATACATACATACATGCAAACATACATACATACAAACATGTATACATACATGACAACATACATACATGACAACATACATACATACATGCAAATATACATTCATGCAAACATACATAAATGCAAACATACATACATGCAAATATATACATGCAAATATACATACAAACATGCACATATATACATACATGACAACATACATACATGACGACATACATACATACATAAAATGCAAACATACATACATACATTCATGCAAACATACATGCAAATATATACATGCAAATATACACATACATGCCAACATACATACATGCCATGTATGTACATACATACATGCAAACATACACACATGCAAACATACATACATGCAAATATACATACAAACATGCATGCACATATATACATACATACATGACAACATACATACATACATGCAAACATACATTCATGCAAACATACATTCATGCAAACATACATACATACATGCAAACATACATTCATGCAAACATACATACATGCAAACATACATGCAAATATATACATGCAAATATACATACACACATGCACATATATACATACATGCCAACATACATGCAAACATACATGCACATATATACATACATACATGACAACATACATACATACATACATGCCAACATACATACATGCCAAAAAAAAATAATAATACGTTCATACTTACTTTCCTCCTGTCCGGGCTCCAGCGATGACGTTTCATCCATGTCGCCGCTGCAGCCTGTGATTGGCTGCAGAGGCGGTCACGTGGGATGAAGCGTCATCCTGACGTGCGTGACCGCCACTACAGCCTGTGATTGGCTGCAGCGGCGAAAGGGATGAAACGTCATCGCTGGAGGCCGGACAGGAGGAAAGTAAGTACGAACGTATAATTTTTATTTTTTTATTACATTTAAATTGTATTTTCCGCGCGCCGAGCATGTACTGTGAAGGTTGCTGAAAGAGTTAGTGCAGCCCATTAACTCTATCAGCACCCGAGACAGTAGCATGCTCGGCGCACGTAAGTGACAGGTTCGGTCCGAACTAGTTCGGTCCGAATCGAACTTTTTTGTGAAATTCGGCGAATTAGCCGAACCGAACTTTTGAAAAGTTCGCTCATCTCTACCCACAAGCAAAGGGCTTAAATTGTCTTCTTTATAGTGCGTCTTCCTCTTTCCACTGGGATCCTGGAGGCGAGTTTTGAGGTACCGCTGCCCTGTCCAGAACAGAGTGCCATGGCTGCTGCTGATGGTGATTTAATGATAGCCTTTAGGGCTCGTATCCTAACAGAAGGGGAAGGTTGGCTCAGCCACTTCCTTGATCAGACGGCTTCCCCACCCACTTCTATTGATTTTCCACACACTTTCTATTACCGCTGCGGTGATGCAGCAGAATGCTCAGGCACCGGTCATACCGATGACGACTCCGGTGGTCCCCTTACCATCCCCATCCACTTCAACTGGTACTGGTGAGTTCCCATACACTGGGGCCTGGGGTGCGTGGGGTTAATGACTCTGAGGTATTATCCACCTTAAAAGCTGTCTTAGGGGCCGTTCACATATGTCCGGTGTCAGCTTCAGTTTACCACCCGGTGTGTTGAAGAAAAGCAGGAGGCAAACTGATGCTAGAACGGATGCCATAGCTTTCTATGGGATCTGTTCTGGCACAGGGCATATCAGTTTTGGCGCCGTACGGTGCCGGACCTCCCTGGGAGCTGGATCCCATGGAGGTCCGGCGCCGTATCCTATCTATTTTAATTGTGGTCGGATGAACGCCAGGTGCTGCCGCATCCACCTTTCGGCAGCACCCGGCGGGAAGGTGGTCGTGAGCTAGGAGCGGAATCCTCTGTCATAGTATTGCTGGGGATTCCGCTCCAGGTGGAAAGCCTGACGACTACCCTCCCCCCGTCCCGGATTCAACGGGACAGTTCCGGATTCCGGGCGGTGTGCCCGCTGCTCTGTGCGCCTGGGGGTATGTCTAGCTGTCAACTGTGATCAGGTCCCTGCTTGAGAATTAGTTCAGAGTGGAGGAGCAGAGGGAGCTCCTCCGCTCGCCGAGAATTCCCCTGCGCACAGCGCTACTTTAACTCTTTCATGCCAACAATCTGTATAGCCACGTCCTTTTCGTACATACCCTGTGCAGCCAGGGCGTGAATATACAGATCACTGTTCCAGCCGGCATAGCGCTGTGAAAAGCGCTCGGACGCCGGCTGTGTCAGTGTCTGCGGCTCCGTGCAGCGCCGACGTGAATTTACAGTGGGTGTTAAAAGCGCGATCCGTGTGTCTCAGAGTAGTGCTGACACCCGGATTGCGCTGTTATCCCCTGCCTCTGGTCCCGGAGACATGACCGGAACCTGATTGGTTCAGGTCCCGATCATGTGATCGCAGGGAAAGTTTGTTGTAGCAACAAACTGGAAAGTTTGTTGCTACAACAAACTTTCCCGAGGACCGATTGCGGGTGCTGCCGTCAGTTGCATGGCAAAACCGGAGGCCATACAACAGTCTGCCATTCTACGGACCAGCTGATCCTCATAGGCTTCCTGTCAGTGTGACTGTCAGCGTCACACTGACAGTTTATAATACGTTACACTACCTATGTAGTGTAATGTATTATAGCAGCCATCAGTGCTGCAGGTCTTCAAGTAAAAAAAAAAAAAAGTAATAAAAATGTTTTATACAAGTGTAAAAACAAGTTATAAGCTACACCGCATTCGTAACGCCCCCAACTATAAAACAATGATATTATTTTTCCCGCACGGTGAACACCGCAAGAAATTATTAAAAAACAATACTAGCATCACTTTTTTTTGTCAATCACCCATCCCAAAATATAGAATAAAAAGTGATCAAAAATTTGCATGCACCCCAAAATAATACCAATAAAAACTACAACCCGTCCCGCAAAAAACAAGCCCTTACACAGCTTTTTTGGACTGAAAAATAAAAAAATTACGGCTCTCAGAATATGGTGCCACAAAAAATATATAATTTTATAGAAAAGTGATTTTATTGCGCAAACGCCACAAAACGTAAAAAAACTATATCGCCGTAATCGTACCGACATGCAGAATAAAGTAAAATGTCATTTATAGCGCACAGTGATTACTGTAAAAAAAAGGACAAAAACATTGTCAAAATGTATGGTTTTTTTTGTCACTTTGCTTGCCAAAAAAATCAAATAAAAAGTGATCAAAAAATCACATGTACCCTAAAATGGTACCAATGAAAACTACAGATTGTAACGTAACAAATAAGCCCTCACACGGCTCCGGTGGAAAAAAAAAACAAACAAGTTCTGGCGCTCAGAATATAGCGACAGAAATTGTGCAGAGTGTCCAAAAGCGGATAAGATTGGGCACCATTTATCAGTGCGACACCGGCCACAAATCTATGAGTTTTTTATTTACCCCCTTATTATGCCCTGATGTACTCTGCCCAGCTTACATATACCCCCACATTATAAACTGAAATACCAGCAAAACCCCAAACAGAACTATTACCAAGCAAAATCTGCGCTCCAAAAGCCAAATCCCTTTCTGAGCTCTGCCATGGGTCCAAACAGCAGTGTATTACCACATATGGGGTATTGCCGTAATCGGGAGAAATAGCTTGACAAGTTTTGGGGTGCTTTTTATTCTTTATTCCTTGTAAAAATTACATTATATTTTTTCAGAAAAAAAGTAGATTTAAATTTTCACAGACATATTCCAATAAATATAGCAAAAGACCTGTCTGGTCAAGATGCTAACTATACCCCTAGATAAATTCCTTGAGGTGTGTAGTTTCCCAAACCACTTTTGTGGAGATTCCACTGTTTTGGCACCACAAGACCTCTTCAAACCTGACATGGTGCCTAAAATATATTCTAAAAAAAGGAGGCCCCAAAATCCACTGGGTGCTCCTTTGCTTCTGAGGCCGGTGCTTCAGTCCATTATCATACTAGAGCCACATGTGGGATATTTCTAAAAACTGCAGAATCTGGGCAATAAATATTGAGTTGCATTTCTCGGGTAAAACCTTCTGTGTTACAGAAAAAAAGGTATTACACATTAATTTCGCCAAAAAAAATTAAATTTGTAAATTTCACCTCTACTTTGCTTTAATACCTGTGAAACGCCTAAAGGGTTAATAAACTTTCTGAATGCTGTTTTAAATACTTTGAGGGGTGCAGTTTTTAAAATGTGGTGATTTATGGGGTCTATCTAGTACATAAGGCCCTCAAAGCCACTTCAGAACTGAACTGGTCCTTGACAAAATATTCTTTTGAAATTTTCTTGAAAATGTAAGAAATTGCTGCTAAAGTTCTAAGCCTTGTAACGTCCTAGAAAAATAAAATAATGTTAAAAAAACAATGCAAATATAAAGTAGACATATGGGGGATGTCAATTACCAACAATTTTATGTGATATTACTATCTATTTTACAATGTAGATTACATTTAAAATTAGAAAAAGGATAATTTTTGCAAATTTTCTTTACATTTTGGCGTTTTTCACAAATAAGCTACGAATTTATTGACCAAATTTTTCCACTAACATAAAGTACAATATATCACGAGAAAACAATCTCTGAATCGCTTGGATAGGCAAAAGCATTCCAGAGTTATTACCACATAAAATGACACATGTCAGATTTGAAAAAATGGGGCTGGTCATTGAGGCATCGAGGACCCTTGGTCCTGAAAGGGTTAAGTGCTGTGCTCGGGGGAGCCCTTGACATCATTGTCCATATATGGACAGTGATGTCAGTGGCTACTGATTGAGCGGAATCCCCGTTGCCGATGATCTGGTCGGGGATTCCGCTCCTAGGGGAAACCCCTGAGGTTACTGTCTATATATGGACATTGATGTAAGGGGCTCCTCCTGGAGTGGAATCCCCGGCCAGAGTCGGCAATGGGGATTCCGCTCAAGGAGTAGCCGTCAGCGATGCTTTGGCCGGGGATTCCATTTAGGGAGTAACTCCTGACATCACTGTCCATATATGGACAGTGGCGTCAGGGGGTCCTCCGAGAGGGAATCCCCGGCCACAGCGTTGGCGATGCTCTGGCCGGGGATTCCTCTGCTGGAGGGAGCTTCAGTGGTGCTATCTACAGGGGAAGGGGGATAGCACTATATACAGTGGGGGTGGCGCTATCTACAGGGGGACGCTATGTTGCACAATCTACATGGGGCGCTATGTGGCACAATCTACATGGGGCGCTGTGTGGCGCCATCTACAGGGGGCTGTGTGACATCATATACAGGGGGTACTGTGGCATTGTATATAATGACACAGTACCCCCTGTATATATTGGCGCAGTACCCCCTGTATATAGGGGGCATTGCGGCATTATCTACAGGTGCATGTGTGGCACTATATACAGGGGCATGTGGGGCACTATATAAAGGGGGGTGTGGCACTATATTAAGAAGTCACTGTGGCATTATCTACAGGGGTGTGTGGCACTATATACAGAGGGCACTGTGGGTATCTGTAAAGGTGCCAAAAACAATCTACTCCTTGAAGATATAGTGAGTGTTTGGCGTCTTTTCAGGCTCCCATGGCTGCTTCGTAGACCTGATCTGAGGTCAGTGGACGGCAGCTGCCTTCTGGGCTCTCTTTTGGCGCCGGCCTTAGCGCTGCACTGAATATGACACACGTGATATTACAATGTGTGTGTCAGACTTCAGTGTAGCGCCAAGGCCGGAGCAGAGAAGGAGAGCCCTGACATGGAACACAAGAAGTATCTAATCTATCATGTATCTAATCTATCACAAACTATGGCACATTTTCAGACCCTGGACCACCTTTTTGGTGAACCATTGTGGTAAAAACGGATGTTAAATACTGATGGTAAGAAACTGATGACAACTGACGCTTTTGTAGTAAAAATTGTGAAAAAGCCTGATGGCGACTCATACGTTTTTGCATCAGTTGTAATCACTTGAGAGACAAAAAAAAACTGATGCTGATGCAACTGATACATATGAACGCAGCCTTAGAGAAGCTCTCCACCCCTAACGCAGTCTCTGCTAGTAAAGCGGCTCCGCCGGTAATGGCAGGGTACATATGCTGGAATATTACAACATCTGCAGCTGAATGCTGGAGGAACTATCTCTCACTGACAGTAGATGGCGCTGTGGTAACTATTAGTTGTTATCCCTGTGCAGCTCCTCTGGTGATGATGTGTTATCTCTGGTATTCTCCATCTTGATGTTGTTACTGATGTCGGTTGCTGTCTGTCCCAGTCTTATTCTCCCACAATGTCTGACTGCTGCTGAAAGCTGCAAATACTGCAACAGGTTCTGGGCCCAGACGAGGAGCAGAACAGCTCAGTGACCCGACTGATAGCAGGAATCACCCCGAGGTCTCACCTCCTGAATACAGGAGACATATAAGGAAGATGGCGGCAGCTCAGAGCTGACACTGACAGCCGCCAAACTGAGCCCTGACAATCACCAGCAATGGAAGGTTAAAGTGGAAATGTCACTATCCAGAGAGGACGTGTGGGGGCCATTACTGCAGGGACCAGAGAGCAATTATCAGGACTGGGACCAGATAAATAGACAGGGACCACCATAAAGTTATTATACTGTATACCCCTAGATTGCCCACTGCCCGAGATCCTGGTTAGGTAGCAATGACACCTCTCATTTAGAATTTGGTAGGTAGGTAGGGTATCCCCACTTTTAAATACAGCAGGGTCACTGGTGGACGCTCCGCTCCTATTGTTCAGTTGAAATATAAAAAAAAACAACTACGGTCATCAGACCTGTCATCGCCTGTCATCAGACCCGTCATCGCCTGTCATTGCCTGTCATCAGATCTCTCATCGGCTGTCATCATCTGTCATCAGACCTGTCATCACCTGTCATCAGACCTGTCATCAGACCTGTCATCAGACCTGTCATCGCCTGTCATCAGACCTGTCCATCGCCTGTCATCAGACCTGTCATCGCCTGTCATCAGACCTGTCATCGCCTGTCATCAGACCTGTCATCAGACCTGTCATCGCCTGTCATCAGACCTGTCATCATCTGTCATCAAACCTGTCATTGCCTGTCATCAAACCCGTCATCAGACCTATCATCAGACCTGTCATCGCCTGTTATCTGACCTGTCATCAGACTTGTCATCGCCTGTCATCTGACCTGTCATCAGACCTGTCATCGCCTGTTATCTGACCTGTCATCGCCTGTCATCAGACCTGTCATCGCCTGTCATCAGACCTGTCATCGCCTGTCATCAGACCTGTCATCGCCTGTCATCAGACCTGTCATCGCCTGTCATCAGACCTGTCATCAGACCTGTCATCGCCTGTCAGAAACTGACTCTGAACCCCCCATCAGCGCGGATGAGTCGCAGGTCCTGCTATGCCCGGATTATCACGGGTAGCTGCAGATAATTATAGCCCCAAGTGCCTGATTTTACAGCCTCCTCAGGTATCAATTTGATGCCACAGGTTCGAGGCCATTGATTCGAGCAACGTATCCACATCAGACATGACAGCGCTGCAAAAGCTGCACGACAGCTCCAGTCTGAACAGCAGCTTATTTCTGCTGAGGAAACTGTATAAAATGAGACCCAACATAGAGAAAGATATAAATGCAGCGCTGGAGGCGGCACAACATGAAAAGAACGTTACATTATAGGTATCGCCGCGTTCACAACGGCCTGAACGATGAAAATATCGCATTATTTACCGCACGGTGAACACCGTAAAAAAATAAATAAAACACAATGACAGCATTTTATTTTTTTGTCGTCTTGTCTCAAAAAAAATGTAATAAAAAGTGATGAATAAGTCGCGAGTAACGCAGAATTGCACCAATAGAAACGACAGTTCATCACGCATAAAACAAGTCCTCCCGCAGCGATATCAACCGGAAATAAAAAAGTTACGGCTGTCAGAAAATGGCGACACCAAAACAGGATTTTTATTGTGGGAAAATAGTGAAACGTAAAAAAACGATATAAATTTGGTGTCGCTGTAATCGTATCGCCCCGCAGAATAAAGGTCACATGTTGTTTATACCGCACGGTGAACGCTGTAAAAAAGAAGAAACAAAACCGCGCTAGAATTGCTGTTTTTTGGTTTCCTCATCTCCCAAAAAATATAATAAATAGCGATAAAAAAAATTGTATTTACCCCAAAATGGAACCAATAAAAATGACAGCTCGTTCCCCAACAACCGATCCCTCGCACAGCGCCGTCACCGGAAAATAACACGTTATGACTCTCAGAACGCAATCACGCTGAATGACGGCCCAGACTCATATTTTAGGTCCAGTCGTTTTTCACTAATTACCCCACATCATCATTTACTGGACCCCACAGGTGACCCCGTAGATGCAGCGGAGATGAGGAAACTTTAGGGCCTTGTGCGGCTTATAGGACTAATGAAGAAGTCACATATAAGGCGATACTGGAGCTCAGATACTCTGTATAATCCCCAATAATCCCGGCCTGTGCATGAAGCGACCCCACCAATCCATGGATATTCACCCCATTATTACATCATCCTATTATACCCTGATGTACTCCGCCCAGCTTACATATACCCTGATGTACTCCACCCAGCTTACATATACCCTGATGTACTCCACCCAGCTTACATATACCCTTATGTACTCCACCCAGCTTACATATACCCTGATGTACTCCTCACAGTTTACATATACCCTGATGTACTCCGCCCAGTTTACATATACCCTGATGTACTCCACCCAGCTTACATATACCCTGATGTACTCCACCCAGCTTACATATACCCTGATGTACTGCCCAGCTTACATATACCCTGATGTACTGCCCAGCTTACATATACCCTGATGTACTGCCCAGCTTACATATACCCTGATGTACTCCGCCCAGATTACATATACCCTGATGTACTCCGCCCAGCTTACATATACCCTGATGTACTCCGCACAGCTTACATATACCCTGATGTACCCCGCACAGCTTACATATACCCAGATGTACTCCTCACAGCTTACATATACCCTGATGTACTGCTCACAGTTTACATATATCCTGATGTACTCCGCCCAGATTACATATACCCTGATGTACTCCGCACAGCTTACATATACCCTGATGTACTCCGCCCAGCTTACATATACCCTGATGTACTCCGCACAGCTTACATATACCCTGATGTACCCCGCACAGCTTACATATACCCTGATGTACTCCTCACAGCTTACATATACCCTGATGAACTGCTCACAGTTTACATATATCCTGATGTACTCCGCCCAGATTACATATACCCTGATGTACTCCGCACAGCTTACATATACCCTGATGTACTCCTCACAGCTTACATATACCCTGATGTACTCCGCACAGCTTACATATACCCTGATGTACTCCGCCCAGCTTACATATACCCTGATGTACTCCACACAGTTTACATATACACTGATGTACTCCTCACAGCTTACATATACCCTGATGTACTCCGCCCAGATTACATATACACTGATGTACTCCTCACAGCTTACATATACGCTGATGTACTCCGCCCAGTTTACATATACCTTGATGTACTCCGCCCAGCTTACATATACCCTGATGTACTCCTCACAGCTTATTTATACCCTGATGTACTCCGCCCAGCTTACATATACCCTGATGTACTCCGCACAGCTTACATATACCCTGATGTACTCCGCCCAGATTACATATACCCTGATGTACTCCGCCCAGTTTACATATACCTTGATGTACTCCACCCAGTTTACATATACCCTGATGTACTCCGCACAGCTTACATATACCCTGATGTACTCCGCACAGCTTACATATACCCTGATGTACTCCGCACAGTTTACATATACCCTGATGTACTCCGCTCAGTTTACATGTACCCTGATGTACTCCGCACAGTTTACATATACCCTGATGTACTCCGCCCAGTTTACATATACCCTGATGTACTCCGCCCAGTTTACATATACCCTGATGTACTCCGCCCAGCTTACATATACCCTGATGTACTCCGCACAGTTTACATATATCCTGATGTACTCCGCCCAGATTACATATACCCTGATGTACTCCGCACAGCTTACATATACCCTGATGTACTCCTCATAGCTTACATATACCCTGATGTACTCCGCACAGCTTACATATACCCTGATGTACTCCGCCCAGCTTACATATACCCTGATGTACTCCACACAGTTTACATATACACTGATGTACTCCTCACAGCTTACATATACCCTGATGTACTCCGCCCAGATTACATATACCCTGATGTACTCCGCCCAGTTTACATATACCTTGATGTACTCCGCCCAGCTTACATATACCCTGATGTACTCCTCACAGCTTATTTATACCCTGATGTACTCCGCCCAGCTTACATATACCCTGATGTACTCCGCACAGCTTACATATACCCTGATGTACTCCGCCCAGATTACATATACCCTGATGTACTCCGCCCAGTTTACATATACCTTGATGTACTCCGCCCAGCTTACATATACCCTGATGTACTCCTCACAGCTTATTTATACCCTGATGTACTCCGCCCAGGTTACATATACCCTGATGTACTCCTCACAGCTTACATATACCCTGATGTACTCCGCCCAGCTTACGTATACCCTGATGTACTCCACCCAGTTTACATATACCCTGATGTACTCCGCACAGCTTACATATACCCTGATGTACTCCGCACAGCTTACATATACCCTGATGTACTCCGCACAGTTTACATATACCCTGATGTACTCCGCTCAGTTTACATGTACCCTGATGTACTCCGCACAGTTTACATATACCCTGATGTACTCCGCCCAGTTTACATATACCCTGATGTACTCCGCCCAGTTTACATATACCCTGATGTACTCCGCCCAGCTTACATATACCCTGATGTACTCCGCACTGTTTACATATACCCTGATGTACTCCGCACAGTTTTACATATACCCTGATGTACTCCGCACAGTTTACATATACCCTGATGTACTCCGCACAGTTTACATATACTCTGATGTACTCCGCACAGTTTACATATACCCTGATGTACTCCGCCCAGCTTACATATACCCTGATGTACTCCGCACAGCTTACATATACCCTGATGTACTCCGCACAGCTTACATATACCCTGATGTACTCCGCACAGCTTACATATACCCTGATGTACTCCGCACAGTTTACATATACCCTGATGTACTCCGCCCAGTTTACATATACCCTGATGTACTCCGCACAGCTTACATATACCCTGATGTACTTTGCCCAGCTTACATATACCCTGATGTACTCCGCACAGTTTACATATACCCTGATGTACTCCACCCAGCTTACATATACCCTGATGTACTCCGCACAGTTTACATATACCCTGATGTACTCCGCCCAGCTTACATATACCCTGATGTATTCCGCACAGCTTACATTTACCCTGATTTACTCCGCACAGCTTACATATACCCTGATGTTCTCCGCCCTGCTTACATATACCCTGATGTACTCCGCCCAGTTTACATATACCCTGATGTACTCCGCCCAGCTTACATATACCCTGATGTACTCCGCACTGTTTACATATACCCTGATGTACTCCGCACAGTTTTACATATATCCTGATGTACTCCGCACAGTTTACATATACCCTGATGTACTCCACCCAGCTTACATATACCCTGATGTACTCCGCACAGTTTACATATACCCTGATGTACTTTGCCCAGCTTACATATACCCTGATGTACTCCGCACAGTTTACATATACCCTGATGTACTCCACCCAGCTTACATATACCCTGATGTACTCCGCACAGTTTACATATACCCTGATGTACTCCGCCCAGCTTACATATACCCTGATGTATTCCGCACAGCTTACATTTACCCTGATTTACTCCGCACAGCTTACATATACCCTGATGTTCTCCGCCCAGCTTACATATGTCAATACCTATACCAGACTGTGAAGACTACTAGTAAATCCAAAAAATGAGCGACACATAGCACAAATTATGTACCATGACAGTATAAAACAAACTTTATCTAAATGCAAATAACACATTGGCCATGAAGAGATAAAAACAGTATTGCACACAATTTAAAAAGGAGAGTGTGGAGGAACTGCGTAAATAATCCAAGTTATAAGCTAACACAATATAAACATCCTGTGATGTGGTAAAGTGCAGAGGTCTACATCCAAAGAGGATGTGTAATGAGTCAATTTGTTAAACTGCTGAAGAGGCTATAGATATACTATGCACCTAACCAAAGAGCACAACATTGTGCATACGTGTGAAAATACACGGCTACGACTGCACAATTGCACCCAAAAATTGCCCTACTTCATAAATTAAGAAGACTGCACAAACCCGTGGATTGCATGATGGATCTCACACAAGATAACTCCACACTGACCACCCCCGACGCGCGTTTCGCCGTCAGCTTTCTCAAGGGGTATTGACTGCTGGGATAATGGTCACTTTAAGTATGAGATACAAAGTGAGGGGATTATGTCAATGTCCAATAGACACAAAGTGTGCACAGCATATGGGCATTATAATCACAGGCAAGGTTACACCTACCATGCTGCAGAGATCAGAGATGTGGACAGATGAAAGGAGCTGCACTCGTGTTTGCGGACGCCATTATGCCTCCGTTGCGCATGCGCACCGGCGTTCATCCGAGCGCCGGAAGTCATGACCATAGACATCAGCCTCATAAGAGTACGCACTGCGCGTGCGCGCCGCAAAAGAACTAAAGGGAGGGACTGGCGTGGCCATACTTGTTATGTAGGGAGAGGTCAGTGGCCATCTTAGAGCCTGGCAAATATGCCAGAAGCCCAAACAAGGGACAATAGACGTATGCAAGCTAGGGATGCCGTATACATCGCTGAGACAGTTCACCCCGAAGGAGTAGAGACCATGTCTCAGCGATGAAACACAGCTGGCAAAGTTTAAAATAATCCCGAATACCAGGGTATATCCCAAGGCAGTTCATACATACTTTCTAGACACCTATAGCACGCACATAAACATCACATATGAATATACATAAATACATATATGTGCATACACCAACACAAATATAAGAATCTATACTTTACACGCATATATATATATATCAATATAAAGAGTACCATACACTTTAAAAATTCACTTTCATTTACAATAAAATACCATAATGGTAAAGATATATATTCGTGTATGCATAAGTATTGAAAATAAAAGAATAAATAAATAAAGTGAGGATAATAGACAGAGAGTGAATACAGGTGAGTGAACACGCGTGCTCGTGACAGTGATAAAAAGAGAAAAATACAAAAGAAATAAAATATGTGAGAAGAGATGAGGACGGCACCTGAAAAACATAAAACCGCTGTTACTCATACACAAGTCTTACACACATTTTTTATGTGGATCATTGTATAATGTGCTGTATAAGTCGACAAAAATAGGGACCTATATGAAAGTGTCAAAATACAGATCGTTGTAAAATGTGTTATATAAAAGGAGAAAAAATATACTTATCTGTGTACAGATATAAAAACAATATATGAAATAATAAATATGTAGTAACCTGAAATCCATCAATGTAGATGGTCTAATACATAATAATATATCCAACAATAAACATGGATTGACCTAAAATCCATATGTGTAAAAAAAATATACTACATCATTACATATCCAATAATAAATATTTTGTAGAATAAAGTGCATATGTGTAAATATGATGTCATAATGAATTTGTTTCATAAAACATAAAACAAGTGAATTTGTGCATATTCAATATATATATAATATGCTATAGGGCATAAACATGAGCATGTAAATATATGAATTAGTGCACCCATAGTTACATGTAATACTAAAAATATAAATAAGGTCGGTACACAAAGAAATATAGTATATACATGAAATAGATATGATATCGTGCAGAAATACAGACATACCAATATATAAATGAATATACCAATAGGCATATATAAGAATAAAAATAGAGCCGGTACGCATAAAAGTACCAATACCTACCCCTTGAGAAAGCTGAAGACATACCGAGACGCCAAATCCATATATAGAAAAGAAAAACAAGTATATAAATGCGTATACATAAGGTAACACTCCCATGCATACAGAGGGCCCGCATGTGGTAATAACCAACAGGAGAAAGGGGGAACAAGCCCACAATTTCCAAAGTTGAACATCATAGACAACCTCCACTATAGAACTGGACGAATGGACCATAGGTATCCATAACACCTGTAGAAAGATTAAGAATTTATTGGAAGATGGTATCAGATAATCAAAATATTCCAACCTGAGTGTACATGTTACACCAACAAAAAATTGCCTTACATATACCCTGATGTACTCCACCCAGCTTACATATACCCTGATGTACTCCACACAGCTTACATATACCCTGATGTACTCCGCACATATTACATATACCCTGATGTACTCCGCACATATTACATATACCCTGATGTACTCCACCCAGTTTACATATACCCTGATGTACTCCACCCAGCTTACATATACCCTGATGTACTCCGCACAGTTTACATATACCCTGATGTACACCACCCATATTACATATACCCTGATGTACTCCACCCAGCTTACATATACCCTGATGTACTCCACCCAGCTTACATATACCCTGATGTACTCCGCACAGATTACATATACCCTGATGTACTCCGCACAGCTTACATATACCCTGATGTACTCCGCACATATTACATATACCCTGATGTACTCCACCCAGCTTACATATACCCTGATGTACTCCGCACAGATTACATATACCCTGATGTACTCCACCCAGCTTACATATACCCTGATGTACTCCACCCAGCTTACATATACTCTGATATACTCCGCCCAGCTTACATATACCCTGATGTTCTCCGCCCAGCTTACATATACTCTGATGTACTCCTCACAGCTTACATATACCCTGATGTACTCCGCCCAGCTTACATATACCCTGATGTACTCCGCACAGCTTACATATACCCTGATGTACTCCGCCCAGCTTACATATGTCCCCACATTATAAATTGAAATAACAGTAAAACCAAGCAAAATCTGCGCTTCAAAAGCCAAATGGTGGTCCAACTGAACCTGGCAGCGTGCCCAAACGGCAATTTATGACCACATATGGGGTATTACTGTATTCTGGAGAACCTGCTTAAATATTTATGGGGTGTTCGTCTACGATGGTACAAGCTGGGCACAACACATTGGGCACTGAAGTGGCATATCTGTGGAAAAGGGCAATATTCAATCTGCAACATCTATTGTGTACTAATTTTTGCAAAACACTTGTGGGGTCAAAATGCTCACTACCTTCTAGATGAATTCCTTGAGGGATGTAGTTTCCAAAATGGGGTAAGTTTTTTGGGGTTCCACTGTACTGATACTATAGCTCAATGCAACATGGTGTCAAAAAACGAATCTTGTAAAATCTCCACTCCACATACTAAATGGCGCTCCCTCCCTTTAGAGCCATAGCCTTACCCTGGAGAGAATGCTTTACAAACATTGAGGTGCTTTTCTCCTCTATTCCTTGTGAAAATGCAAAATTTTGGGCTAGAACTACAACTTTTCTCAAAAAAAAATGACAATTTTTTTATTTTCACATCCCAATTCTAATAAATTCAGCAAAAACCTGTGTGGTCAAAATGCTCACTGCACCCCTAGATGAATTCCTCAATGGGTGTAGTTTCCAAAATGGGGTCTTTTTTGGGGTGTTTCCTTTGTTTTGGCACCACAAGACCTCTTCTAACCTGACATGGTGCCTGAAATATAATTTAAGAAAAGGAAGGCCCTAAAATCCACTGGGTGCTCCTTTTCTGCTGAGGCCGGTGTTTCAGTCCAGTACCCCACTAGGGCCACATGTGGGATGTTTCTAAAAACTGCAGAATCAGGGCAATAAATATTCCGTTGTGTTTCTCTGGTAAAAACCTTCAGTCTTACAGGAAAAATCGATTAAAATGGCATTTCTGCCCAAAGAAAATGGAATTTGCAAATTTCCCTTCCACATTGCTTTAATTCCTGTGAAACGCATAAAGGGTTAAGAAACTTTCTAAATACTGTTTTGAATACTTTAAGGGGTGCAGTTTTTAAAATGGGGTGATTTGTAGGGGTTCATAATATATAAGGCCCTCAAAGCCACTTCAGATCCGTTCTGTTCCCTAAAAAAATAGGCTTTTGACATATTCTTGAAAATGTGAGAAATTGCTGCTAAATTTATAAGCCTTGTAATGTCCCAGAAAAATAAAGGGATGTTTAAAAAATTATGCAAACATAAAGTAGACATAAGGGAAATGTTTAGCCAACTGAGCAATAAACCCAAATATATCAGTGGTCCTAGTGACTAATAACTTAGACCAAAAAAGAAAAGAACAGTCACGACCAAATAATTGAAGAAATACAAAAAATCCTTTATTAAACTCAAATAGACAAATGCAAGCAGACAACATAGAACATATTAAAATAGCGTAACCCTCGCAAAATCAAAGATGGAATCAGAACACTAGCGCAGCAGGACAACCAAATAGTAATCCGGAAAAATGATCCCCCAAAAATGCTAAAGTGTCTAAGTAGTTTTCAAGCAGGCAATAAGTATAAAACTTTTGCACAGATAGGCATATACCAAAAAATAAATGTGAATACAATCAAGATAATGACATATGAACAGCAATATACATACACCTGCAGAGTACGGGAATAGTCATTTAGTCCAAAAGTGGCTGCGGCGGGAAGGGGTTAAAGCTACAGAGACAAAATATCAAAAGAAGGAAAGAAGAGAATGTTTCAGGTGCAACAAACAGGGACACCTAAAGAAGGACTGTACAATATGGAAAGCAGAACAGCAGAAACCATTTCCAAAAGGGACTAAACAAAAGGTCAAAACCACAATCTCTGATCCACGTGCAGATAATTGGAACGGCAGATTTAAAGGGACAAATGGGGGCAGCAGAAAGGAAGAACAGAACTCTGATGGAAATGATCAGATGCATGCTGACAGATCCTGGATTACCTGAAAAATATTGGTCCCTAGTACATTTTATGGGTAGGCTAAAATTCCGCCAATACCTACCCAGTAAGAGGGCAAGGTATGGGATAAAAATGTACAAACTGAGCTAGAGCAGCTCAGGTTTTGGGTTTATGAAGGGAAGGACTTCAGGATTGAACCCCAGAATCCCCCCCCCCTCTTGGAGCTCCAACATTACGTGAATAACTTCTACATCAGCATCCCACTATTTAAATGCCTCTCCACCAGAAATACTGCAGCCTGCGGCACGGTGCGCAGAAACCATAGAGGCCTCTCTAAAACTCTGATTGGGCAACATGTCAAAAGGGGTGCATTATGCAGCGAGAAAGTGTTGTTCGTCAAGTATAAGGACAAGCGGGATGTCCTTCTCTTGACCACAATACATGGAAACGGCAGAACCCCTGTCCCTGTACGAGGTGCCACCACGGTGACCCACAAGCCAGATTGCATCGTGGGCTATATATAATAAATACTTGGGAGGGGTTGATCTCTCAGATCAAGTGCTGAAGCCGTATAGTGCAATGCGGAAGACAAGGGTGTGGTACAAAAAGGTGGCCGTGCCATTAGTACAGATGGCATTGTATCACACTTACGTGCTATGCAAATGTGCAGGCCAGACAGAGTCATTCCTTAATTTTCAGGAGGAGATTATCAAGGTGCTTGTGTTTGAAGATCAGGTTGGGGAGGGCCCAAACACATCTGCTGAAAGTGAGGGCGCCCGTATTGTACCAGGGCAACACTTTACCGGCATCGTTCCCCAAACTGCAAAGAAGGGGATATACCAAAAGAGGTGCAGAGTGTGTAGCAAAAGTGGCATAAGAAGGGTCACCACTTATCAGTGCAAAACCTCCCCCCTGAAAAAACGGGTCTGTGCATAAAGGTGTTTCCACTGTTTTGGGCCCTCGGGGGCTTTCCAAATGTGACAGGGTGCCGCAAACCAATCTAGCAAAATCTGAATGCTAAATAGAGCTCCTTCCCTTCTAATCCCTGCCGTGTGTCCAAATAGTAGTTTATAACCACATATGGGGTATTGCTGTGCTCAAGAGGATTTTCTTTATAAATGTTGGGGTGCCTTTTCTCCTTTAGTCCTTGTGGAAATGAAAATTTTTTAGGCTTAGCTAAATTTAATCGTAAAAAAATGTAGATTTTAATTTTCACAGCCTACTTCCAAAAATTTCTACAAAAATCCTGTGGGGTCAAAATGCTAACTATACCCTTAGTTAAGTTCCTTGAGGGGTGTAGTTTCCTAAATGAAGTCACTTTTGGGGGTTTCCACTGTTTTCTCCCCTCAGGGGCTTTGCAAATGCGACATGGCCTCTTCAAACCATTCAAGCTAAATTTGAACTCCAAAACTCAAATGGCGCTCTTTCCCTTCGGTAGTTTCCAAAATGGGGTCACTTTTGGGGGGTTTCTACTGTTTTGGCACCACAAGACCTCTTCAAACCTGACATGGTTCCTAAAATATATTCTAAGAAAAAGAAGGCCCCAAAATCGACTAAGTCCTCCTTTGCTTCTGAGGCCTGTGCTTCAGTCCAACAACTTCAGAATCTGGGCAATAAATATTCAGTTGCGTTTCTCTGGTAAAAATTTCTGTGTTACAGAAAAATATGGATTCAAACTGATTTTCTGCAAAAAAAATTACATTTGTAAATTTCACCTCCACTTTGCTGTAATTCCTGTGAAGCACCTACAGGGTTTAGAAACCTTCCTATAATCTATTTTTAATACTTTGAGGGTTTAGGTTTTGATAATGGGGAGTTTTATGGGGTTTTCTGATATATGGGCCCCTCAAAGTGACTTTAGAACTGAACTGGTCCCTAAAAAATAGCCTTTTGACATTTTCTTGAAATTGTGAGGAATTGCTGCTAAAGTTCTAAGCCTTGTAACGTCCTAGAAAAAGAAAAGGATGTTCAAAATACGATGCCAATCTAATGTAGACATATGGGGGAAGTTAACTAGTAACTATTTTGTGTGGTGTTGCTATCTGTCTTATAAGCAGATACATTTAAATTTTTACACATTTTCTCAAAATGTTGGTGTTTTTTACAAATAAACACGGAATGTATCGACCAAATTTTACCATAGGATCGAAAACCCAGGGTAGCCAAAACCATGAATAATTGCATACCGGCCTTTTCCGTTATGGGTTGTGTCATGGGTCAGCACCACCCTGAACGCTGTTCGGAACTTTTCATTTACATGGATAGCATTTATAGTGCTTATAAGTCACATGGCGGTTCCACATGGTGGCTCATCAGCTCCTTTTCCTCAAGGGTCAGTGGCCGTCCGCAGGCCTGGTGCATGCTGGTTATTCAATGAAGGCCATTGTAAATTTGCAGGATTATGCAAATATAAGCATTGGTGCTCCGCATGTGGAGGTCCACACACAGCATCTCGTGGTTCCCGCCCAACACATGAGACACCTTCAAAGCAAAATGCTCAATGTGACGGAAAGGACCCCAGTGAGCGAAACCACGATGGGGCCTTGGCTAGATAAGTATCCTGACAGAGCAGCGGCAGCACAGTTACGTTTTGGTTTCACGTTTGGTTTCTTTATCCCATTTAACCTAAGCAGCCATTCTTTATTTGTGGACAACTTGAAATCGGTTAGGGAGCAGCCGGAGGTCTTAAGGGAGAAGTTGGCAAAATAAGTATCTTTAGATAGAATCGAGGGTCCTTTCTTCCCTAACCTTCGGGTTTCTCTGTTGGGAGTGGTCCCAAAGAAGGAAGTCGGTAAGTTCCGCCTTATACACCATCTTTCATTTCCTAAAGGTCTTTCGGTAAACTATGGGATTTCGTTGGAGGATTCCTCGGTCTCTTACGTTTCCTTTGATCGTGCAGTTGCGCTGGTCAGGGAGCGCTGAAATCAGATATAGAATCAGCTTTTCGCTTGCTGACAGTACACCCAGATTGATATCACCTATTAGGCTGTTTCTATGAGGATCACTATTATTTTGATACTTTGTTGCCCATGGTCTGTTCCATATTGTCGCTGCAGAATTTAGTATGTCCATTAACGTTGGACATTATCTGCATTTGTCTATGAGCTCCAAATTAATTAACCGGTTAAGGACTAGGCTGTTTTACAGCTAAATGACCAGAGCAAATTTCACAATTTTGCTATGCGCTTCTTTAGATGACTATAACTCAGCAGGTGAATAAAGTTCATCTTTGAATTTTACACTCTTTTTAAAGGACAGATAGGGCTTTGTTTTAGTGGCATTTGTCAGTATATATCATTTTTTTTTTTTCTCTAAAGTGGGCAAAATTGGAAAAAAATGCAAGAATTTAACAATTGCGTCGGTTTATGCTAGCATTTTTCACACACGGTATAGACCACGGCCAAAATTCATCTCCTTTCACGTTCTTCCACTTCTCCCGTGCATGGGGATACCAAATATGTGTGCCTTATTCACTGTGCGGGCATGTGCCAGGGCTTGGCATAAAAGGAGGCTTTTTGGCCTTTTCGGTCCAGGAATTTTGCATTTGATTTTAGAGCCGCATACTGTTTTCTGGGGGGCCTAATGCTGCTGAAACATTAGAAACACCCCATAAATGACTTCATTCACACAAGTAGACCCCACAAGGTTTCCTTCAAGGGGTTTATCATATTTTTAGCAAGTCCAGTTTTCTTCTGAAAGTTTCTTGAATAAGATGGAACAAAATAAAATCAGCACTTTTTTAGCAAATGCGTCAGTTTAGGCTAGTATTTTTCACACACGGTATAGACCACGGCCAAAATTCATCTCCTTTCACGTTCTTCCACTTCTCCCGTGCATGGGGATACCAAATATGTGTGCCTTATTCGCTGTGCGGGCATGTGCCAGGGCTTGGCATAAAAGGAGGCTTTTTGGCCTTTTCGGTCCAGGAATTTTGCATTTGATTTTAGAGCCGCATACTGTTTTCTGGGGGGCCTAATGCTGCTGAAACATTAGAAACACCCCATAAATGACTTCATTCACACAAGTAGACCCCACAAGGTTTCCTTCAAGGGGTTTATCATATTTTTAGACAGTCCAGTTTTCTTCTGAAAGTTTCTTGAATAAGATGGATCAAAATAAAATTAGCAATTTTTTAGCAAATGCGTCAGTTTATACCAGCATTTTATACACACGGTATAGACCACGGTCAAAATTAATCTCCGTTCACATTCTGCCACTTCTCCCGTGCACGGGGATACCAAATATGTGGCCTTATTTATCACATAGAGATGTAGGAGGGCGGAGGATAGAAGAAGATTATTTCACAAATCGCTTTTTTTCAAAGCTGGTTTTACAAAACTCAACAGAGTTTCTATAACACCCAAAATATCTGCTCTTGAAGCAGAAATCCCAAAATATTCATCTAGGGGTATAATGGGAATTAATTTCTTGGGGTTTTCTAAAATAAGAAATTGCAGGTTAATGCAAATGGAGCTCTCCAGCAGATGAACTTTAGAAAACATCAAACATGACATCCACCCCCCACCCATTCCCTCCCTCACCCTTGGAGTAAAATCAGGGGAAAAATAAAAACGTAATGTAGGGCAAATATATTTTCAACAAATTAACTAAAATCTAATAATTCAGAACAGTGTGGTATTTTTTAAAACATGGCTCAATGCACAGGCCTGGTTGTGAGGGACATGAGGGACAGAAATATCGGGAATCTTTGCGGTGCCCGTCTTTTCTGCAGACGCGGCACTTTTTCTGGGGGTTGCTTCTGGTTGGTGTTGGGGGATTCCGACTGATGAAGTGTCTTTCAGTCAGTCGCGTGACATCCTCAGACTGGGGGCATTCTCGGGTGTCCTGAACATCAAAAATGAGGCCTTCAATAATTTTTTCCTGGAAATCCAGGTATGTGTCTCTGCCTCTGTTTTTTTTATAGAGCACAAATGAATTGTGGATGGCCACCTGTAACAAATAAATGGCCACCTTTTTGTACCAGGTTTTAGTTTTGCGTTTTACTAAATAGGGCTGTAAAACCTGGTCGCTTAAATCCACCCCCCCCATGTACTTGTTATATTCGGACACGCTCACTGGTTTGTGCTTGTCCGATGTTGCCCCTCTTTCCCTCACTGCCACTGTTCCTGCGGTATGAATCGTGCTTAGCACATACACATCTTTGCGATCCCTGAACTTGACCGCCAGCAATTCTTCAGATGCATAAGCACAGGAGTCCCCCTTTACCATGCGCTTCCCCACTAATTGCTGTGGAAAACCAATTCTGTTTTTGCGCATGGTACCACATGCCCCAGTCCTTGCAGCATGCAAATGCCTAAACAGGGGCACACTCGAATAAAAATTATCACAGTACAGGTGGTACCCCTTGTGAAGCAGAGGCTGCATTATCTCCCACACAATCTTACTGCTGGTGGAAAGATCAGGGGGGCATCCAGGAACATTTATTGTGCGGTCCCGCCCTTCATAAATCCTGAAGGCGGTGGTATATCCTGACCCGCTTTCACACAATTTGTAGAGCTTAACGCCATATCTTGCCCTTTTTGAAGGTAGATATTGGCGAAAGCTAAGTCTGCCATGAAAGTTGAGGAGGGATTCGTCCACACTTACATTCTGCTCAGGGGTGTAGAGTTGCAGAAATAAATTATTCAGGGAATTTATTAGCGGTCTTATTTTGAACAACCGATCCCGGTTTGCATCGGTACTTGGGGGGGCCTGTGCGTTGTCATTGAAGTGGAGGAACCTCATTATTGTCTCATAACGAGACCTGGGCATTACTGCAGAATATACTGGGGTGGCTTGGGCGGGTCTTGTTGACCAGTAAGACCTAATGGAGGGCTTTTTGACAATACCCATATTTAGGGTGAGCCCCAAAAAATTTTTTAATTCCTGCAAATTGGTGGGCGTCCAATCTCTGGCATGGGTGGATGAAGGTTTCTGCCTTATATATTGCGTGGCATATAAATTTGTTTCGTGGACAATCTGATTTAGGATGTCGTCCGTTATAAATAAATGGAAGTAATCCATTTGGACAAAATTTGTATTGTCCACGGTTATGCCAGGAGTGGCCGTAAATCCGTGGATTCTAGGCCCAAAAGATGGGGCAGGTGCCTATACAAGAGCCTGGACTGGAGGGACCAGGCTGTCCCGTGCTACAGCGCTACTTGGCCCTGCGCTTTCATGTTCTGCAGTTTCGACTGCATCAGGGACAACGTCCCCTGAAGATGAACCTGAAGTGACGCTGTCATCGTCACTGCCCAAAACAGGTTCCATCTCGGACGCCATCTCTGATGCGGTCTCCGACTCAGACCACAGCATGGCGTATGCCTCCTCGGCGCTAAACAACTTCCTCGCCATAACGTAACTAACACTAACACTAACTAAACAAATTGTTTTTTTTTTTTTTTTTTTTATAAAACACACAAACTAACTGCTATATATATCTACACTACCGCTAACAAAAAAATAAACCGCTATTGCTATATATATTATATATATGTGGATATATATATAATTATATACTCCCTACCTGCCTATTCTAATAGAATAAAAGAAAGAAAGGTAGATAGATAGAAAAATAGATAGATGGATAGATAGATTGTATAGATAGATAGAAATCTATCTATACAGAGAATGTTTTATGAGTGTAACTGTATTTTTTTGTAACTGTAACTGTAATCTTCTGGCAGCAATTCTCTCGAGTCTCTTCTTCTCCTCAAACTGAAACAATGTTTGAGGAGAAGAAAAGAGGCAGGAGATTTACTGCCAGAAAAGTCAAAATAAAACAAATGTGGTCGCTGTGATAGGTTTTCACAGCGACCACATGATCAGGGACCATCAGATTGGTCCCTGATACTCTGCCCAGTGCCCAGAGCTGTTGGTAACAGCGTGGGCACAGGGCTGTGTGCACGCGATCGCGTGCACACTGTTTTATAAGCAGGAATGCATGTGATCGCTGTGATTGGTTGTCACAGCGACCACATGTTCAGGGACCATCAGATTGGTCCCTGATACTCTGCCCAGTGCCCAGAGCTGTTGGTAACAGCGAGGGCACAGGGCTGTGTGCACGCGATCGCGTGCACACTGTTTTCTATGCAGAAATGCATGTGATCGCTGTGATTGGTTGTCACAGCGATCACATGTTCAGGGGCCAAAAGATTGACCCCTGACATTCTGCCCAGTGCCCATGGCTGTTAGCAACAGCCAGGGCATAGAGCTGTGTGCACGCGATCGCGCGTGCACAGTCTCTGAAGTGCGGCCGTATATATACTATACGCCGGACTTTAGAGACCCTGACCGCTGGCCGTATATTTACGGCCAGCGGTCGGGAACCTGTTAATGAATGCTCTCTCAATGGTGGATCTGAGAGAGGCCGGCCGGAGAGACCAGGACACGCAGCTTCAGTGTTCAAACGATCTCTGCC
Organism: Rhinoderma darwinii; assembly: GCF_050947455.1. Taxonomy (NCBI): domain Eukaryota; kingdom Metazoa; phylum Chordata; class Amphibia; order Anura; family Rhinodermatidae; genus Rhinoderma; species Rhinoderma darwinii. The sequence goes on from NW_027461830.1 coordinate 947,812, forward strand.
CTAGGGGGCGGATCCATCTTTATTTATAGGAAAATGAGAGTAGGTGGTGACCTCATACTTGCAAACATAAACATTCTATATATGGTAATATCCCAAAACTCCACATATGGTATAATGACAGGAAAGGTGTAGGCTTTGGTTTCAGCCAATCATCTACAATATGATAATGACTCTGATTCAGCCAATAAGAATTATTTCAATGCATTATAATAATACTTCACCCTCCAAGCCCCAGGTGGCCTGAACCTTGTCCCATGGGAAGGACACACATTTCAGATACACAAGTTAATTTGTCTCTACTTCCTATCTCACTAGAGAATGGAGACTGCAGATAAGTTTAAATTAATTAAACAGAGGGCTTCTTCCAAGGCTGAGAGATGGTAAACAGTCATTGTCCATTCGGCCAAGGCTATATGATCTGCTCCTTAAAAGAGTAATAAAACATTCAATTCAAGAACACAACATAGAATTGCTTCAGGACATCTGCTGATATTTACTTTTTACTTATTAACCTCAAGATGGCTCCTTCAGGCCAAAAGATAGATTCCAATGATCCAAAATGGATGCCTACCATACAAGATGGAGTCCATGTAAAATGTTATCTTTTTAAACATATTCTAATCACCTTCACAAAAGCAATATATGTTCACACATATAAAGATAATTAAAATATTTTTGACAATATCATGTCACTATTTCGAGATGTTTAGCTCATTTCTGTAATGGGTGGTAAGATATGAGACTGGTTCACGGTCAGCAATTCATTATTCAGACGATTTCTTATTTGTCGCCCCAGCAGATGAGGATACCGGCCATCACATGCTAAAAACATTTCAATTCTTCATATCTCGTTTTGGCGTCCCTCTTTCTGCAGAAGAAACCGAAGGTCCAATAACAAGGTTGTCCTTCCTCGGCATTGAAATTGACACCATAGAAATGGTTTTCAGGTTACCTGAAGAAAGATTAAGAAACTTTTTAGCTTGATTGAAGGATTTTGTGGAGTAGTAAAAGTCACTACTGGGTCTTTTGGTCTTTGCTTGCCGTGTCATTCCAATGGGAAGGATTTTGTCCGCTTATCATTGGCTACTCGAGGAGTTAAATTAGCTGGGCATCGGATTCGTCTCACCAAACCCTTAAAAGCGGACCTTACCATATGGGGTAGTTTTCTTTCCAACTATATCTTTATATCCAAGTATATATACTATATACTTTCCAAGTATATCTTTCCAAACATACATGTTTCAGGTCAGGAGAAGGCAACAATGCAGAATTATCATTATACACAGATACATCGGGCTCCTGCGGTTTTGGAGCAGTTGTTTGCCCAGCTTGGTGTATCATCCTGGCCTGCAGCGTGGCATGCCGCTGGCCTTTGCCGGAATCTTACTTTGCTGGAACTTTTTCCAATCATTGTGGCAGTCGAAATCTGGGGACCAATGTTCAAAAATCGACATATTTGTTTCTAGTCCGACAACGCCAGTGTGGTTGCCGGTATTAACAGTCTGTCTTGTTCTTCACTATCTGTTATATCTTTATTACGTGATTTAGTTTTGCGCTGTCTACAACATAACATTTATTTTAGATCAAAACATGTTCCTGGTCTTAATAATGTTGTTGCTTTTTCTCTCTCACGTTTTCGCTGGCACGAAATCCAGGCTTTGCTGCCCAATACGGAGAGGGTCCGCATCTCATGCCCAAATCATTTATGGGAGTTGGTGGACCTCAACTGATGTCTCTCGTCAGTTCATCAGTAGCGCCTGCTACGTGGCAGGGAAACGCTAAGGCGTGGTTGGAGTGATTACAGGTCGTGAAAGGTCGCAATATTTCTTCTTCGGATAAGTTATGTTTAGAGGTAACAATTGAATATGTTCTATCCTTGAGGGCTTTAAACATATCTGGCACAGCCGCACAAAAAAGTTTATCTGGTATTGCTTTTTATTTTAAGTCACTGGGTTGGGGGGGGGGGGGGGATGTCACCAAATGCTTTTTAATTACCCAGACTGGAAAAAGTGTCATATTCGTCAGGAATCACGACGGCCAATTTCCTATCCCTTGCTTTGCCGTTTTGTAATGGCAAGTCCAAAAATGTGCTCATCTCCATACGAGACTTTACTGGCCCTCAGTTTCAGCCTTGCCTTCTTTAAGCCTTTAGAATCAGTGAATTATTACCTCCTTCAAAAAAAAAGCAGGGTGGCTTACAGCACACGGATGTTATCATAACCGCTGAGGCTGCTCGATTACGGGTACGGGATCTTACGGGTACGAAGATCTAAGACTGACGTATTTGGCCACGGTGTTTGGATTCACCTGCGTGCCACCCAGGGCGCGGTCTGCGCCATGCGTTTACTTTCTGAGTATTTACTCATTCGTTTCCATTACTCCCAGTTCCTAGTACATATGGATCGCACTCCCCTCACTATTTATCAGTTTAGAACAGTTCTCCACCACTGCCTTATCATCGCGGGTGTTTCCTCTTGCTTTGCCAGATACATACGTCCAGATTTGTTATTGTAGAACACTGTCATAATGTGTTTTTCTTTTTGATCATGTTAGGCCCACAGTTTGGATGCTAGAGCATTCTTATATATTCTGGGCCGCCCAGCGGGCTGATTGTAGGCCTGGTGGCCGTGCGTTGGGCTTTCGAGACATCAATATTTCTTGGAGAGGAATACGTGGTTTAAAATGGTGTCAAGTCCTTCCAGAAGTGGTAAACCTCAGGTGTTAATGGCCCAGTGATACTGGTCATTCACGCGGGGGGCAATGATCTCTGTCTCCTAAGAATGGTCGAATTGATGACGATAATGCGCTCTGATATGGAGCGCTTCTCCTCCTTTTTCTCCGAAATGATACTCGTCTGGTCAGAGATTGTCCCCCATATGGTATGGCAGGGTGCACGGGATGCGGAGTTGAACAGGCACTCTTTCTGCTGGGTGGGGGTCGGAACCCTGTGTAGGCATACAAGGGCTCCTTCATGGCGGTCTTTGAGACTTTGCTGGTATGAGTAGGGGCTAAGAGGGTGGATTTGCCCGTCGGCAGTCTAGCAGTTGGCATAACGCCTGATAGCTGTGGAAAAATATATAAGGGTTTCACCGCTAAGCGGTTCTGGTTTAAGAGGTTAAAATAAAAGCTGTGGCCGATCACCCTCCAGCAAAAGACTAAATTTGGTGTCCTGGTCTTTATTTCTATATTAGTCAATAAGAAAGCTTCCCTCGCATGTTATGTTTGGTTTACCCTGCTTACAGCCTGAATGAGGGACTCCCCTCTAATAAATCACAATGCCTTAAATGGTTATTTTTATGATTGTGTTATATAAACTGGACGTCCCCCATAACTGTATCGTACAACCAGAGCCAGTGAATCACGTACAATCCCATCTATACCTTTCCATCGGGGCGTTTTTAATACTTTCACAGCTGGGCATTCTGATGAGAAGTATCATTCTCTTCAGAACGCCCAGCTTCTGACAGTGCAGATCTGTGACGTCACTCACAGGTCCTGCATCGTGACGGCCACATCGGCACCAGAGGCTACAGTTGATTCTGCAGCAGCATCAGCGTTTGCAGGTAAGATCGACTTACCTGCAAACGCTGATGCTGCTGCAGAATCAACTGTAGCCTCTGGTGCCGATGTGGCCGTCACGATGCAGGACCTGTGAGTGACGTCACAGATCTGCACTGTCAGAAGCTGGGCGTTCTGAAGAGAAGAGGATGATACTTCTCATCAGAATGCCCAGCTAGTGAAAGTATTAAAAACGCCCCGATGTACGCACATAATACACACCCACTTGGACTTTTACTTTTAAACACACCCACTTGGACTTTTGCAAGCCTCATTTGCATAACTACAAAAATGGTCATAACTTGGCCAAAAATGCTCGTTTTTTAAAAATAAAAACGTTACTGTAATCTACATTGCAGCGCCTATCTGCTGCAATAGCAGATAGGGGTTGCAAAATCTGGTGACAGAGCCTCTTTAAACATTGCTGCCCCCAGTGGCTGGGACTGGTTTATGCAGCTTTATCTATATCTCCACATTGCAGGTATAAGGACCTTACACTTTGCACCTTTCTTCATCACCCCAGGTCATCAGCTGGTATGGAATAAATATATTGCCTGCCGGCAACAGAAGCCCTGTTTTCCAACTAACAATTAGAAAATAACAAAGTATTTATTAAATTTATGCAAAGAAAGGACAGACTACATATAATTTAAAAATTAGAGTCCGTTGCTGACTGCAATCAGCTTAGTGCAAGGTATAGAAAGCCTGGAGCTGACGGCTGCAGCACGCAGCACCAGACCAAACGTTCAATTCTAAGAGTCAGCAGGACACGTGTTTAAAATTTAGATTAGAAGCCCCCCCCCCCCGACATGTTTCGCTACGAAGTAGCGTCTTCAGGGGTATCGGGGCTAATGACAGCGCGCGGCGAGATGGCCCTGTTTAAATATGTAATGGAGTTGCTCCACATGTTCTATTGATTGGCGTAGGGCCAATCACAGAGTGAGCAGAGAACGAGCCCCCCGTTCTGTGACGGGCATGCCACACCACCAATAAGCAGCCACCCTATGTGACCAATGAGGGCATAGCAAAGCGCGCATGCGTATGAGGGCAAAAACAAGTGATAGAGTAATTTGCCGTGGAGCTATTAAGCTCGATGGACATGCGTATTGGGAAAAAATAGAGTGATAGACAAATTCCCAAATGTCAGGGGCTGACATAGTGGCAATAAGAATATTTATGTGGTGGGGAATGAGTGGAGCTAACTCGTGATGATGACACAGTGGGTCAGTACAGACTGGCCAATCACAGCGCTCGCTGGCACCGGACCAATCTGATTGATCCCATGCCAGCATCTCCTGCCCGGCAACTCTGCTTTAGAGCTGAGTTGCCGGTTCTGTCACTGTGTCGCTTTACACAGCGACAGCTTAAAGTCCTGACATGCTTGGTACATAGGACTGCAGTAAGTTACTTGCAATACCGACGTACCAGACACATCATTTTGCGGGAAGGAGTTAATGTGACAGTGCCCCCTCCCCCTTACCTACAGGGCCCCTGCTTTATAGAGAAATATTAGTATAGAAAAGACATGCAGGAGTTGTCCATAGCAACCAATCAGATTCCTGGTTTTATTTTTCTAAGACAAGTTTGAAATTGAAAGAAGTGATCTGATTGGTTGCTATGGACAATGTTACCTGCTAAATTTTCGACTCCACATCTTCCCAGAAGTAACCATAGCAACCAATTCAATGGATGAGAGTTGGTAGGTAGATTGGAGGGTCTGATAAGTGACAACCACAGCCCACCATGCAGTGACAGCCAGAGCCTCTAGAGGCAACAGCTACTGCCACCATTATAGTGACAACTACTGACCCCAATAATAGTGACAGCTACTGACCCCAATAATAGTGACAGCTACTGACCCCAATAATAGTGACAGCTACTGACCCCAATAATAGTGACAGCTACTGACCCCAATAATAGTGACAGCTACTGACCCCAATAATAGTGACACCTACTGACCCCAATAATAGTGACAGCTACTGAGCCTAATAATAGTGACAGCTACTGACCCCAATAATAGTGACACCTACTGACCCCAATAATAGTGACAGCTACTGAGCCTAATAATAGTGACAGCTACTGACCCCAATAATAGTGACAGCTACTGAGCCTAATAATAGTGACAGCTACTGACCCCAATAATAGTGACAGCTACTGACCCCAATAATAGTGACAGCTACTACCCCCAATAACAGTGACAGCTACTGAGCCTAATAATAGTGACAGCTACTGACCTCAATAACAGTGACAGCTACTGACCCCAATAACAGTGACAGCTACTGACCCCAATAATAGTGACAACTACTGACTCCAAAAATAGTGACAGCTACTACCCCCCAATAATAGTGACAGCTACTGACCCCAATAATAGTGACAGCTACTGACCCCAATAATTGTGACAACTACTGACTCCAAAAATAGTGACAGCTACTACCCCCCAATAATAGTGACAGCTACTGACCCCAATAATATTGACAGCTACTGACCCCAATAATAGTGACAGCTACTGACCCCAATAATAGTGACAGCTACTGACCCCAATAATAGTGACAGCTACTGACCCCAATAATAGTGACAGCTACTGACCTCAATAATAGTGACAGCTACTGCCTCCACTATAGTGACAGTTACTGACCCCAATAATAGTGACAGCTACTGACCCCAATAATAGTGACAGCTACTGACCCCAATAATAGTGACAGCTACTGACCCCAATAATAGTGACAGCTACTGACCCCAATAATAGTGACAGCTACTGACCCCAATAATAGTGACAGCTACTGACCCCAATAACAGTTTACAGACTCGAACAATAACACCTTATTTATGGTGAATGATGAAGGGCATAAAAAAACTTAAAAAAGCAATAAAAATAAAGATAGATTATTGGAGGACTCCACTTATTTTTTTTTATTGCACCCTCAATTTGTACATTGGTGTTTCAGTGGGGTGCTGTGTGCAAAATACTTACCGATCCCCGCATTTTGTATTTTTCGGGTCCAACGCCGCTCACCTGATCCTCCCTCTGACTTGTCTGGAGTCACGGTGCTTTTGAATAAACCGGAACTCAGGCTCTCAATGCATTCCTATGGAAGCCAGCAAGACCAGGACGAGGCCAGAACGAGGCTCCATAGGAATGCATTGACTTCAGGTTTTCTGAACAGCAGTGATTCCAGACCAGGTCAGAATGAAGATCACGTGCGCGGCCCTGGACTCGAAAAACGACAGGATCCAGGGATCGGTAAGTATTTCTACACCCAGCTCCCCACTGAAACACGAATGCACAAATGGAGGGTGCAAAAAATAAATAAATAAATAAAGTGGAGTGCTTCTTTAAATGCTCATGGTCACAATGAAGGGAGACAAAAGCGAAAAAAAATAATTGCAGCTGAAAGGACAAAATTAGTTGCAACATCAAGGGGTTAATAATTATAGTACATGCAGATCACTGTATAGAGCTTTTCAGCTCCCCAGGGGCATACGGTTGGGAGCTTTGACTGGCGGGGTCACTTTAAGAATAAATAAATGGGGGGTGGCATCACTTCATCATGATCTACAGAGATTGGCCAGTGATCACATGGTAGGGGGCTATAGAGCTCCCTATAAGATAGTAATGCCCTTCGTCCTCCTCTTTGGCCCCTGCAGCTTGGCGTCTTTCCCCCACTCCCTCTCTTGATTTGACTCCTTAATGACACGTTTTTTTTTCATTTTCGTTTATCACTCCCCTTCCTTGCTTTCGTTTTTACAGCGTCTATTGTCCGGTAATAACTACATGTTCACTTTATTCTACGGATGAATATGATAACGGCGATACCGAATTTATCATTTTTTCATGTTTTACCACTTTGTAAAACTATTTGTTAAAAAAAAAATGAGTTTTGCGTCGCCAAAATCTGAGAGCCATAACTTTTTTATGTTTCTGTAGATTGAGCGATGTGAGGGCTTATTTTTTGCGAGGCGAGCTTTTATTGTTACCATTTTGGAGTACATGCGACTTTTTGGTCAGTTTTTATTCTATTTTTTGGGGAGCTAACGTGACCAAAAAACAGCAATTTGGGTGCTTTAAACATTTTTTTATTTTTTTTTACTGTGTTCAGTGGGTTAGATAACATCAGATTGTAATAGTTCGGACTTTTGCAAATGTGGCGATAACAGTTATGCTAATTTATATTTTGTTTAACATTACTTTAGGGAAAAAATGGGAAGAGGGAATTTAACTTTTTTTAAATTCTGTTTAGTAGTCCCCCTAGTGGACTTGAACCAGCGATCATTGGATCGCTCACACGATCTACTGCAATAGTAAAGATTGCAGTATATTGTGATTCTTACAGCCACCTATAAAGCCCTGCCGGAGAACAAAGATGGCAGACCCTTCATTAGGCCCCCAGGCTGCCATTATAACCATCGGCATCCCGCGATAGCATCGTGTGGGGACAATGGCACGTCGGAGGGGGTCGCCCCTCTCATTCTAATGTGTTAGATGCTGTGGTCGTGATTGACTGTGGCCTCTAAGTGGTTAAATTGGCATAATCAAAGTGATATTTGATTCTGTCCGTTGCAGTGCGGTGTTGGCTATATTACACAGCCATTACCCGCTAAGTATGGAGCGACCCCAGCCCGTGATCTCGCTCCATACTTCCCCTTAACGACTGCCATGTACATGTATGTGGCATGTTGTTAACCCCTTAATGACCGGGCATGTTTGTACCTTAATGACCAAGCCAGATTTGTCAAATCTGGTATGTCTGACTTTATCAGAGAATAACTCTGTGAAAGTTTTGAATATCCAAGTAATTCTGACATTGTTTTTTCGTCACATGTTGTACTTTATTTTAGTGGTAAAAGTAGACTGATACGATTTGCGGAAATTAATTAAAAAATAGAAAAATGGAAGAAATTTTGTAAAAATTACCATTTTCCCCTATTTTTAACTGCAATATGTCACATATGTACACACATACTGTACAATTTTTTTAATTAAATATATATTTCTATCTCTTTACTCCATTTTGGCAGCACTTTTGAAAAAATAAAATAAATTTTCAGCAATTTAGAGGACTTACAAATTGAATAATAATTTTATAAATTTTGAAGTACATTTTGTTTTCCGGCACCAAGCCAGGTTTTCAGAGGCTCATAGGTGTCAGAATGGTGGAAACCCCCACAAATGACCCCATTTAGAAAACTAGACCCCTTAAGGTATTTACCTAAGGGTATAGTAAGTATTTTGACCCCACAGTTTTTTGCTAAATTTAATACATAGCAGGTGAAAAAAAAAATAATTTCACTTTTTTTCATAAAAGTATCAGTTTGAAGACCAATTTCTTTGTAAAGCGACCATGAGAATGAAGAAACACACCACAAAATCTATCACCCTCTTTCTCCTGTTTTCAAAAATGCCCCCATTGTGACCCTAATGCGCTGCCTGGACACACGGCAGGACCCAAAATGAAGGGAGCACCCGGAGGCTTTCAGGACTCATATTTTGCTTGAAAATGTTTTAGGCCCCACTGTACATTTGGAGAGGCTTTGAGCTGCCAGAACGATAGAAACTCCCCATAAACGACCCCATTTAGAAAACTAGACCCCATAAGGTATTTATTTAGGGGTATAGTAATTATTTTGACCCCACAGTTCTTTGCTAAATTTAATGCATATCAGGTGAAAAAAATAATAATTTCACTTTTTTCATAAAAGTATTTGTTTGAAGACCGATTTCTTTGTAAAGCGACCATGAAAATGAAGAAACACACCCCAAAATCTATCACCCTCTTTCTCCTGTTTTCAAAAATACCCACATTGTGGCCCTAATGCGTTGTTTGGACACACGGCAGGGCCCCAAAGGAAGGGAACACCCGGAGGCTTTCAGGACTCATATTTTGCTTGAAAATGTTTTAGGCCCCAATGTACATTTGGAGAGGCTTTGAGCTGCCAGAATGATAAAAACTCCCCATAAACGACCCCATTTCGAAAACTAGACCCCTTAAGGTATTTATCTAGGGGTATAGTTAGCATTTTGACCACACAGGTTTTTCACTAAATATATTGAAATTAGTCTGTAAGAATTAAAATGTACTTTTTTTCTGAAACAACATAGAAATTTTTATTATTTACAAGGAATAACGAAGAAAATGCACCCCAACATTTGTAAAGCAATGTCTCCCGATTACGACAATACCCCATATGTGGTAATAAACTGCTGTTTGGACCCACAGCAGGGCTCAGAAGGGAAGGAGCGCCATTTGGATTTATGATTTTGCTGGAATGGTTTTCGGTGCCATGTCGCATTTGCAATGCACTGGAGGGACCAAAACAGTGGAAACCCACCAAAAGTGACCCCATTTTGGAAAAACCTTCAAGGAATTTTTCTAGGGGTATAGTGAGCATTTAGACCCCACGGGTCTTTTGCAGAGTTTATTAGAATTAGGGCGCGAAAATTAATATCAAAATTTTTTCCACTAAAATGTTGCATTTTCTCATTTTCACAAGGGATAAAGGAGGAAAAAAACAACCATTTTTTTATAAAGCAATTTCAGGACTGATCCATTTTTTGCTTTCATATTTTAGATTTTCACTCCCCGCTTTCCAAGAGCCATAACTTTTTTATTTTTCCATCAATAGAGTGGTGTGAAGGCTTATTTGTTGCGGGACAATCTGTAGTTTTCATTGGTACCATTTTGGGGTACATGCGATTTTTTTTGATCACTTTTTATTCAATTTTTTTGCAATCCTGAGCAAAAAACAGGAATTCTGACACCGTTTTTTTAGGTTTTTTTTTTGCGGCGCTCCCCGTACGCAATAAATGACATTTTTAATTTATTCTGCGGGTAGGTACAATTACGGCGATACCATATGTATATAGGTTTGGTCCTTTTTTTTAGCGTTTGCGCAATAAAATGACTTATTTATAAAAAAAAAAATTTCTGTGTCACCATATTCTGAGAGCCATAATTTTTTAATTTTTTAGTCAAAAAAGCTGTGTAAGGGCTTGTTTTTTGCGGGACGGATAGAAGTTTTTATTGGTACTATTTTCGGGTACATGCGACTCTTTGATCACTTTTTATTCTTTATTTAGGGAGCGGTGGTGACCCAAAAAATTGCGATTCTGTCGTAGTTTTTTATTGATTTTTTTTGGGGTGTTCATCGTGCGGGAAAAATAACATTATAGTTTTATAGTTGGGTTCGTTACGAACGCGGTGATACCAGATATGTGTACTTTTTTAACGTGTTCATTTTTTTTCTATAATAAAAGTCTTATTATAGGAAAAAAAGCATTTAGTGTTTATATCACTTCTAACTTTTATTTTTACACTTTTTTTAAAACATTTTTATTACTTTTTTTTACTTTTTTTACTTGTCCCACTAGGGGACACTTAGTCTTGCAGCTTTGATCGCTGCTAGAGTACATTACACTACACACGTAGTGTAATGTACTCTAACTGTCATTGTGACGTGACTGTCACACTGACAGGAAGCAGAGGAGGAACGGCCGGAGGCTGTTCCTCCGAGGCTTCCGTGCATGGCAACCCGGAGGTCATTATCTGACCTCCGATTGCCGTGACAAGCATCGGTAGCCCCCACGATCACTTCGTGGGGGCTGCTGATGTGCTTCAAACCACTTAAATGCGGCGACGGCAATCCGTCGCCGCACTTAAGGGGTTAACTGCCGAAATCAGCGGCGATGGTCCGCTGTCCGGCAAGACTGATGTCTCAGCTGTCGGGGACAACTGTCAGCGCGGGTCTGTCACTCTGTGTTTACACAGAGTGACAGTTTGAAATGCGGACGAAAATGTACGTCATGGTGCGAGAACTAGCAGCCGACCATGACGTACATTTTCGTCCTTGGTCGTTAAGGGGTTAAGGAAATAAATGTTATTTTGTTGATTGTTTCAGTGAATTTTTTTGTTCATCCTGTTTTGATTATTTTGATTATTTTATTCTGTTGTAGATATCACAGCGCGCGGTTCTATGAGGATCTTGTCTAGATGACGGTGAAACACATAGGTAGAGCGCCAGGGACTGCAGGGAAGTGCAACCCGGTCTTTCTTTCCGTGAATTGACACAGAGTGTGATTTGCTAATTTATTGGCGACTTTTCACTATTATGGAGTTCAACGGATCGGGATTCTTCTCCATCTTCTTGGCCTTTTGGTGTGCGGCCTGGCTCTCTGCTAGCTACACCCTGACCTCACATCAACAACCATGCCCCCCCACTGATGTACATCATCCCCTCAGTCCTATAGATTATCTGACTGCTGATTATTAAGATGAAACAATTCTGACAATTTTTCCATATTATTTAACATTGAGCGTTTTCTTTTTTGTTTTGCAGTGAAATGGGAAATTTCTTTGCAGAAAATATCCTGTTTAGAATGGGATTCATAGGAATGGCCATTGCCTGTAAGTAACAATCACGGAAGTGATTATAATATTTTCTTCATGCAGCAGTAATCAGATTTTTCTAAAAAATAAATAACGTTTTGTTCATTTCAATTGATAATAATTGTCCGGATCAGACGATGCAGATAAATGTTCTCGTCCATTATTGTAGGTTTCTTTTTGGGTTTAGCGCTTGGTCCGCGCGTCATAGATGTTATTAGGTTGTTTTACATGTTTTGCACGGTACAGGATTTATTTGGCTTATTTTCTCTTTTTCAGCTCTGGGCCTGACGTTTCTACATTATAAGTTCATTATGTTCCATGCTGAAGCCTTTCGGGATCGTCAGACCTTGGTTTAAAAGATCCTCATGGCAATTGGATGGTCATCATGCGTCGGGACAGCCGTGATGGCTACATTTTCGGTAAGTTAAAAAATGTTTTACATTGATGGGGTTGTCCCATCTTCACTAAATAGGGACCCGCTGGCAATCAGCTGAACCCCTGGTGATCATGATCAGCGGTTATCACCGGGTGGCCACATCATAAAGTGGTATTACATGGCTTATTCCAATGAATGGACGACCATGTAATAGATGTGTCTAATAGAAAGGAGTCACAAACAAGAGACCAACCTCTATATCCATTATGTCTCTGTGGTTATTATATCAGAACACGTTATTTAGGATTTATTGGGAAGTTCTGAGGGTAAATTAGTGATTAGTTCCATAAGATCTGCTGTAACCTCTGTCTGCTTGTTTTCTAGACCTACCGTTATCCAATGACTCACCGGATTTGCGCTTTCATTGCATTCGGGTTTGCCAGCCTTTACAACCTTTGGCAGTCCATACTCGTCTACAAAGTGCCCGAAAGCCGAAGAGTCATCAGCCATTTCAGACTGGCGTCCTGTATAATGGCCGTGACCTTAGTGGTTTTCTGTATCCTTTCTTAAATAATATTTGAATGGAATCCAATTGTCCTTGTCTTTAGGTTCACATGTAGGAAACATCAGATCCTGAGGTGATCATTTCCCTTCATTTTCTGATCTTGCCCGTCAGATGGCGACATGCTGGTGTAACACAGCGCCATCTGGTAACATTGTTCAGCTTCTTGCAGGAACATACTGAATAAGAAAGCAAGCGGTACTGTCCTTGCTATATATGTATTATATTAACATTTATCTCACATAAATATGTAGTAAATTCTATAAGACACTTATTAAACGTTATTTTCCTATATAATAAATTACCAGTCATTGGAAGTAGGGTATCCGTATACACCCACCTGTGCGCTGGAGATCAATGTGTAAAGCTATGTACATATTTTATTTGCACCCCTAGAAGCCGTTCTATAGGAAAACAATTGGACCTATAATCTTTGTGCTTATTCTAGGCACCATGGTGATCGTGACGCCCGCAATGTAATGGATATGGTGTCACATGACAATGGGTCAGGTCCATTTTGGCATCGCCGTCAGTCACATGGAGTATACAATAAACATGAATGCAGCAAAACCTCGGCCCGGGTGGAAAGTTCTTGTTTTGTGCAATTTTTAATGTATTAATTTTGATATTTTTTCACAGATCAGTAAAATGACAACAAAGATCATGGAGTGGTCGATGTTGGTCCTCATTCTGGTGAATGTATTGAGCTACTATCAGAATATGCAGGTAAGTAGACATCACTTTCTTTGTCCCCTTAAACATCTTATATGTATATAACAGATATTTATCTCATCAATGTTTAACCTTTTGGGATTTGGGTTTGGCTGGCGCTGCCCTTTTCGTGCTCTCCACATAGGTATAGTACTTTAAGCTCTGTTTTCTTTGCAGATTCTGGGAGGTCCACCAGCATGGACTTCAAGGCCAGGGAAAGATCCTGGTTGACCAAACTAGACTTGGTCTTTAAAGATGATCCCACAGTGGGAGATCCCGACACCCGGGGTAATATAGCTGCTATCAAAAATAATCTCAGGTCACTGGTTCACAAGCGGACTAAAACATGGTGGAATAAGGCCTTTTTGGAGAAGTATCTACAGAGAGGTCTTATACCCAGAGGACTCAGGATTCAGGTATTCCCGACCCTCAACAGTTTGGACGAATGCTTTGTCTCCCGGTGGGAGGACACTTGCAAGACATCATCCCAAACATTTATGGAACTGTTGATTGGTCTGGATAAGCAGACACTTGAGATGCTTAATGCTGAGATCGAAAAAACACAGACTGAACTCAAGACCAAGTTGAGTGATGAGGAGTGGATCAATACATTCCAACAACTTGACCTGGAGACGGACAAATGGGAGAAGAATATTCAAGACATCAAAAGTCGGAAATTCCAACGAGACCTAAACGACAAATTGACAAACCGTATGTACAGGTGGCAATATCCCAAACAATTCCGTATGGATGGGAGAAGATCTCCCTCCGTGTCATCAGCGAGCTCAATGTCAGAGCCTGAAGAGAATGCGCAGAGAGGCAGGACACGGAGTGGTATAGATTATAGGAGACCAAACACGTTTAGACAGAAGACTCGGCAAAGAGGTAGGGGTAGCGAACAACGGATGCAGACATATAACTATGATCCATCCAATAGACAAAGAGGAGAAGGCTGGCGTAATCCAACGGCCACCCAACTGCCTGAGAATCCGAGAATGCAGGTAATTAATCTGTCTACCCATCAGTTGTCCCCTGTAGATATTGGGGTACTGTCCAAGGGGTTGACTTTTGCACCTTCTTCTCACTTTGACACCTTTACAGCTATAAAGGACTTACACCTATTTGCCAGAGGATTGATCTTCAAAAGATGGTTCCATAGGAAGGAAGATGAGATCTTTGACACACCGGAAGAAAGAGAGGCTTTACAGTCCTTACAACAGCTACTTAAAGAACAACAAAATCCTGAGACAGGTATGATCCCCCAAAATATAAGAAAACGATCTTCCAAATTTCCTCCACTCACTATATGCCCACCGATCGACTTATTTGTTAAACTGGTAGCTCGCGACTTCGAGAGAATTTCCACGGGTATTAAGCATGACAATCTAACCTGTGCTGAACGGAGGAGTCTAAAGAGACTAAAAACTCTCGAGGATACTGTAATTAAACCCGCAGATAAGGGGGGCAATATAGTGATGAGGCCAAGGGCTTTGTATGAACGGGAAGCATATCGACAACTGAGAAACACGACCTGCTACAAAAAGTTGACCTTTAACCCTCTCTCTTCTTTCAGTGGTCTGCTTGATGATATATTAGAAGAAGCTATAAATGAGGGTACTATCTCTGCGGCCCTCACTGAATGTCTCATGGTACAGGATCCCACAGTAGCATGCTTATACTTATTACCCAAGATACATAAAGACCCCAAATCACCACCAGGGCGCCCCATTATATCTGGAAGAGGCAACTTAAGCGACAACATAAGTAAGTATATTGATGCTATACTGAAACCCATGGTCGAGACCCTACCATCATATCTCAGAGATTCCTCAGATCTCCTTAAAAGACTGGAAGGGATCCAATTAGAACCCAACATGTTGCTAGCTACGTGTGACGTAGAATCCCTATATACCAACATCCGACATCAGGATGGTCTCCAGGCAGTGTCATACTTTCTGGGGATGACTGACAGCAACCCATCCATGTCCCAGTTTATTCTCACCCTTCTAGAATTTGTGCTCACGCACAACTTCTTTACTTTTAACGGATCCTTCTACCTACAGCTCCAGGGTACGGCAATGGGGGCAGCCTGCGCACCTTCATATGCCAATTTGTTCTTGGGGCTGTGGGAGAGGGATCTGTTTCTATCCGACCGGATATCATCAATGGACAAGGTGGTCCTTTGGACCCGGTTCATTGATGATATCTTTATCATTTGGCATGGCACGAGTGATGAATTTGCTCTTTTCATGACAAATCTCAACATCAATGATCTCAATATTCACCTGACTTGGAAAACTAGTGAAGTAGCTATTGATTTTTTGGACGTACTTGTCAGACGTGATAATGACGGTTATATCAGGACAGATATACATAGAAAGGATACGTCAGTCAATTCATATTTACATGCCTCATCTTCGCACCCGAGTCATTTGATCCGTGCCATCCCCATCGGTCAGTTTTTGAGGATTAAAAGGCTATGTTCATCTAACGATGACTTTGAGATACAGGCAAAGAACCTTAAACAACGCTTTCTTGACAGGGGATACAACAGAAGATGTATTAACAGGGCATATGAGAGGGCAAGGCGTTCAACACGGATCCAACTCCTTCACCCTACCACCAAGAGAAATGTGGATTCGACAATCAGGTATGTCACTACCTACCATGACAGGTGGGGGCAGATGAGGAAATGTCTGGCCAAACACTGGTCAATATTACAAACCGATATTACCTTATCAAAGATTCTCCCTGCAAAACCTGCAGTAGCATCGAGAAGAGCAAGGAATCTTCCCGATACCCTTGTCCACAGTTACCACCAACCCCAAAGTATAAAACCAATCTTTGGAGCGTCCAAACCAAAATGGGGCTGTCGCCCCTGCGGAAGATGTATAGCCTGCCCAAATGTGGCTAACAGCGATGAATTTGTGGATTCGACTGGCAAGATGACATACAAAATCACTTGGCCAATCAACTGTGGTACCAAGGGAGTGGTCTACTACGCATGGTGTCCATGCCCAAAGATCTATATTGGTCTCACTAGTAGAGAACTCAAGATTAGAACAAGGGAACACGTGAATAGCATAGAGGCAGCGAGGGGCACTGCCCCAGAAAACATTGAATCATTAAAAACCCTCCCGAGGCATTTCTTTAAGTACCATGGATGTGAATCCAGAGCCCTCAAAGTCAAAGGCATTGATTGTGTAAGAACTGACCTGAGAGGTGGTTCAATAATGAAAAAACGGTCAAAATTGGAATCCAGATGGATCTGGAAACTAAAGACAGTACAACCAAATGGTTTGAACGAAAATTTGGGATTTGCAGCATTTTTATAGAGGTGTCGGGATCTTCCATGGTGTCAGTTTTAATTGTCTAGCAACGATCAAGTTACTGTCGTTTCTAAATTTTATTTTTCTAACTTTTATTTTTAATGTTACAGATGATCGTTTATGAACTTGCTGTGATCTAACATTTAATGACTTCCTGAGACCATAACAACTCCCTCATTCGATCTCTAAACAGTTTATTTTAGGGGATTTACTCAACTATCTTACAACAATGGATATGCAGAAGACCTGGGGATACAATATTAATATGTATGGATATTTTGATATGCATTTTTTAGTGCAATTTTGCACAATTGGATGTAAACATTTTCCTTACCCGCAGGGATTAGTTGAGTGTGTTCCTCACACTATTTTATCATATTATTCAAATATATATAAAAAATTTCTCACTCTATCATTACTTCTATATCACACACATACACATACACATACACATTCTTCACTCACTTTATTTTATTTTTTCCATTCTTGCACGCACACACACATATATCTTATATATACATATATATTTTTTTTTTGACACACCTATCCACATATTCTGATTTGGTAGTTTAATCATATATTTACTTATTATATCTAGTCACTGTCACTTATCCAGTAGCACATGCACTTTCATGTCACTTTTATCATTGGTGCATTTAATAGTGCCATCACCATTACGTATTATACACCTCTTCACCATTCTTTGAGCGTATTTGTATGATCATCAGATCCGAATTAATGTCTGTTCTATAAATATATATACACAATATACATTTGATGATTTCTTATATTGGAGCTTGTTATACACACCTGTCCCTCATCATCACAACATCACCACACCACTACACTCCAACCACTATCAAAGCTCTTTTTATTGTGGGCATGTCTTTTTATTTAAATCTGTATTAAAATTATTATATCTACATATGTCGTTAATTTTTAAATTTCTAATGTATTGAGTGTACATATTATATTGTATTTGAACTTTGGCACTTTTGTATATGTGAATGTGTGGATGTATGTGTGTGTGTGTGTGTGTGTGTATGTATATATATATATATATATATATATATGTATATGTGTATGTATATGTTTTTATGTATATGTTTGGTTATGTGCTCACATGCCTCGTATAACAATTTATACTTGTATATTCTTATTCAAACCGTACTACAACACTGTAATTATCTGAATTCACTTGATTGCATCTGTCTATGTCTGTTTTGAGAAAACACACGGAAATCTCTTTGGATATGGCACACACGCACACATGCAACATAATTCATATCATCCAATTTATATCATTTTATTTATACTATGAAATTGCGGTAGGGAAAGTAATAGGGACAGTCAAACAAAGAATTAATTGTGACCAATTTAATATTAATATTCATATTTATTTCATTATGACCTTTATTCTTTTATTTTAATTTATTTTATTATATTTTTTCCATCTCCATCTTTATCATATATGTTTTGTTATATTTATATATATATATTTCTATATATAATATATTTGATTTCATTTATTCATCTATTTATTTATTATTTTTTTATTTATTCATATTCATTTTCTCCTTTGTGCTATGTGTACCTTGGTCAAATTCATCCAAATACCCTATCATTGATTTTGGCACTTGTGCAATCTGTGCACAAGTGTAATCTAACACATTATATACATATATACAAATTTTTCTTATGATTCGTGTCGCTCCGTCTTCTGCCCAGTGCGCATGCGCGGCCTGTCAGTCTGGGTCTTCGCTGCCTCGGCCGGAGCATCTTGGAGGCGTGGCTCCCGTCTTCCGGGGTCTGAGTTCGTGCCTGGGATGTTGACACGCTGGAACTTTTGTCTGGCTGTCTTTGTCCCTGGCCGGACCAGGCTGCGGGACGCGTGACCCTCGTCTGTGTTCCGGTTCCGGCGGCTGACACACCGGACTGTCGGGCCGCGATACCTTAGTTGTTAATACTGATTTTTAGCAGCCTCAGCTGCCCCCCTTATGTTTTATTGGTCTTGGGTTGCTTAAATGATGCCTCCTTACTTTCTGACACCACCCCCAGACGAAGGCTCGAGGGCCGAAACGCGCGTCGGGGTTGATGCCAGACAGTATTGATTGTGACATGGGTAAGACGTCCTTCTTTATCTTAGAGTCTTTCATTAATTTGGTGTGTTGCTGCTTTCATGCATGCATACACCCGTTGATGCCTATATACATGTGAGTAATACTGTTGCTGCACTCAAACTCCTGCATCCGACTGTGACTAATATTCACCGCTTGGTGTGGTTTTCACCTGTTTACTGGATGCAGGACTGTGTGCACACTTTCTCTATACTCACACTCATGCATCTATTTACTCGTGTAATAGGAACTGTCAATTTTCCCATTTGTCACTTTGTTATCTAATGTATTATCACCTTAACATTGCATATTTCACTGTCCGGTATCCTTTCATACTGTGGCTATCATCTTTAACTTTTAAATGTTTTTTGTTTATTGTTCTAATAAAACTTGTTATTTTTAATCTAACCTTGGTGTGTCGGACTCCGTTTTTAGGTTTATAATGTATTGAGCTACTATCAGAATATGCAGGTCAGTAGACGTCACCTCATTATCACCTCGTATACCGGACCTCGTAATAACATTATTATTCATCTCTACAATCATGGGGTTTATAATGTGGATATGTGTTTCTTTTCTTAGAGTTTATCTATAACAATTACCTGGAAAAGCTTCACCATCTCCAAGAGGGAGAAGAACCAGGACCCTGGAGTATAAAGAGGACCATCGTGGATGGTGACGTGAGACGGCGCAGGGGCACAGCAGTGAGGGCATTGCATGGCCCAACCCCCTATCAGAGGACAAGAGCTGGAGAAGAAGTCGTCCGGTCTCAGCCAGGGCTGCGGTCTCCTGCACAACTGTGTCATTATTGAATGTACCGTCCAGTTCTGGCCCGCAGCTGGAGGGTCCGAGCAGGGATGTGGCACATGCTGTTGGTGCCAAGGGGGATCGATTTGATGTTAATCACGCTTCTGCCTTGTCCCTTTTTTCTCTTTCAGGTTTGGCAAAGGAATCGTCAAGGAGAGGGAGGAAACACAGATCTGGCGGTGGGCGCAGGCACGGTCGGCGGAGATCGCCCTCGTCATCTTCTGAGCAACAACCCTCCTCTTCTTCTTATCAATATCTACATAATCTTCCCCGCCGAGGACGCAGAGCCGTGCTGATGTCACAGAGAAATGACGAGGGGTTATAAATATTCCCCTGACAGCTGCCCGGTCTTTCTTTCCATGAATTGACACAGTGCGATTTGCTAATTTATTGGCGACTTCTCACTTTATGGAGACCAATGGATTGGGATTCTTCTCCAACTTCTTGGCCTTTTGGTGTGCGGCCTGGCTCTCTGCTAGCTACACCCTGACCTCACATCAACAACCATGCCCCCCACTGATGTACATCATCCCCTCAGTCCTATAGATTATCTGACTGCTGATTATTAAGATGAAACAATTCTGACAATTTTTCCATATTATTTAACATTGAGCGTTTTCTTTTTTGTTTTGCAGTGAAATGGGAAATTTCTTTGCAGAAAATATCCTGTTTAGAATGGGATTCATAGGAATGGCCATTGCCTGTAAGTAACAATCACGGAAGTGATTATAATATTCTCTTCATGCAGCAGTAATCAGATTTTTCTAAAAAATAAATAAAGTTTTGTTCATTTCAATTGATAATAATTGTCCGGATCAGACGATGCAGATAAATGTTCCCGTCCATTATTGTAGGTTTCTTGTTGGGTTTAGCGCTTGGTCCGCGCTTCATAGATGTTATTAGGTTGTTTTACACGTTTTGCACGGTACAGGATTTATTTGGCTTATTTTCTCTTTTTCAGCTCTGGGTCTGACGTTTCTACATTATAAGTTCATTATGTTCCATGCTGAAGCCTTTGGGGATCGTCAGACCTTGGTTTAAAAGATCCTCATGGCAATTGGATGGTTATCATGCGTCGGGACAGCCGTGATGGCTACATTTTCGGTAAGTTAATAAATGTTTTACATTGATGGGGTTGTCCCATCTTCACTAAATAGCGACCCGCTGGCAATCAGCTGAACTCCTGGTGATCATGATCAGTGGTTATCACCGGGTGGCCACATCATAAAGTGGTATTACATGGCTTATTCCAATGAATGGACGACCATGTAATAGATGTGTCTAATAGAAAGGAGTCACAAGCAAGAGACCAACCTCTATATCCATTATGTCTCTGTGGTTATTATATCAGAACACGTTATTTAGGATTTATTGGGAAGTTCTGAGGGAAAATTAGTGATTAGTTCCATAAGATTTGCTCTGACCTCTGTCTGCTTGTTTTCTAGACCTACTGTTATCCAATGACTCACCGGATTTCCGCTTTCATTGCATTCGGGTTTGGCAGCCTTTACAACCTTTGGCAGTCCATACTCCTCTACAAAGTGCCCGAAAGCCGAAGAGTCATCAGCCATTTTAGACTGGCGTCCTGCATAATGGCCATGACCTTAGTCGTTTTCTGTATCCTTTCTTAAATAATATTTGAATGGAATCCAATTGTCCTTGTCTTTAGGTTCACATGTAGGAAACATCAGATCCTGAGGTGATCATTTCCCTTCATTTTCTGATCTTGTCCGTCAGATGGCGAAATGCTGGTGTAACACAGCGCCATCTGGTAACATTGTTCAGCTTCTTGCAGGAACATACTGAATAGAAAGCAAGCGGTACTGTCCTTGCTATATATGTATTATATTAACATTTATCTCACATAAATATGTAGTAAATTCTATAAGACACTTATTAAACGTTATTTTCCTATATAATAAATTACCAGTCATTGGAAGTAGGGTATCCGTATACACCCACCTGTGCGCTGGAGATCAATGTGTAAAGCTATGTACAGATTTTATTTGCACCCCTAGAAGCCGTTCTATAGGAAAACAATTGGACCTATAATCTTTGTGCTTATTCTCAGCACCATGGTGATCGTGACGCCCGCAATGTAATGGATATGGTGTCACATGACAATGGGTCAGGTCCATTTTGGCATCGCCGTCAGTCACATGGAGTATGCAATAAACATGAATGCAGCAAAACCTCGCCCCGGGTGGAAAGTTCTTGTTTTGTGCAATTTTTAATGTATTAATTTTGATATTTTTTCACAGATCAGTGAAATGACAGCAAAGATCATGGAGTGGTCGACGTTGGTCCTCATGCTGGTGAATGTATTGAGCTACTATCAGAATATGCAGGTCAGTAGACGTCACCTCATTATCACTTCGTATACCAGACCTCGTAATAACATTATTATTCATCTCTACAATCATGGGGTTTATAATGTGGATATGTGTTTCTTTTCTTAGAGTTTATCTATAACAATTACCCGGAAAAGCTTCACCATCTCCAAGAGGGAGAAGAACCAGGACTCTGGAGTATAATGAGGATCATCGTGGACGGTGACATGACACGCTTTCATCAGACCGCACACCCAGATGCCTGTCCGTTTTAAAGAAACACTATGGGCCGGTCACTAACGGGTTAAATGGGGATCCCCCCCCCCATAAATGTGAGGAAATAACCAGTCCACTACCCACCCTCTGCCCCCTTGGACCTTGCCCAGACAATGATGACTACTACCACTGGGTTCAGCTGTTATGGTCACTACTGTCTCCATGATCATCTAATAATGTTTTAGAAATATTAGAAGATTTGTCCATATAGTTACAGGTTTACTTTCTCTTATTTCCAGTTTTATACAATGATGTGGAATGGCGCGCCACAGCCAAGCAGTTATCACATCCCAAACTGCAGAAGATCTGGAGATGGCGACCAAGTGCCAAGACATCCACCAACTCCGACCTTTCTCCCAAATATCATCTTACATCAGGGAGGACGAACTACAAGAACCGTTTATAAACAGTGGACACTAGAGATGAGGTGGAATGGCACGTCACAGCCGAGCAGGAACTTCTCTGGGAACATCCTAAACTGATGAACTCCAGAGATGGCGACCAAGTGCCAAGACGGCCATCAGCTCCAACCTTTCTCAAAAACAAATCTTACAAACGGGGAGAAAGAACTGCAAGAACTGTTTATGACCAGTGGACTCTACAGCGAGGTGGAATGGCACGTCACAGCCGAGCAGGAACATCTCAAACTGCAGAGGCTCCAGAAATACAACCAAGTGCCGAGACATCCACCACCTCCAACCTTTCTCCCCAATATCATCTTACCACAAGGAGAGAGAAGCAGCGGACTGTTTACTATCCTCATGGTCCTTGTTTGTTGGCTTATAAAACGGTTTAGTAAAGTCATTTTCTACCACCTGAAACCTGTTTTTGTAAAAAAGAAGAAACAAAACCGCGCTAGAATTGCTGTTTTTTGGTTTCCTCATCTCCCAAATAATATAATAAATAGCGATAAAAAAAATTGTATTTACCCCAAAATGGAACCAATAAAAATGACAGCTCGTTCCCCAACAACCGATCCCTCGCACAGCGCCGTCACCGGAAAATAGCACGTTATGTCTCTAAGAACGCAATCACGCTGAATGACGGACCAGACTCATATTTTAGGTCCAGTCGTTTTTCACTAAATACCCCACATCATCATTTACTGGACCCCACAGGTGACCCCGTAGATGCAGCGGAGATGAGGAAACTTTAGGGCCTTGTGCGGCTTATAGGACTAATGAAGAAGTCACATATAAGGTGATACTGGAGCGCAGATATTCTGTATAATCCCCAATAATCCCGGCCTGTGCATGAAGTGACCCCACCAATCCATGGATATTCACCCCATTATTACATCATCCTATTACCCTGATGTACTCCACCCAGTTTACATATACCCTGATGTACTCCGCCCAGAATACATATACCCTGATGTACTCCGCACAGATTACATATACCCTGATGTACTCCACCCAGTTTACATATACCCTGATGTACTCCACCCAGTTTACATATACCCTGATGTACTCCTCCCAGCTTACATATACCCTGATGTACTCCACCCAGCTTACATATACCCTGATGTACTCCGCCCAGATTACATATACCCTGATGTACTCCACTCAGATTACATATACCCTGATGTACTCCGCCCAGCTTACATATACCCTGATGTACTCCACCCAGATTACATATACCCTGATGTACTCCGCACAGCTTACATATACCCTGATGTACTCCGCCCAACTTACATATACCCTGATGTACTCCGCACAGTTTACATATACCCTGATGTACTCCGCCCAGCTTACATATACCCTGATGTATTCCGCCCAGCTTACATATACCCTGATGTACTCCGCCCAGCTTACATATACCCTGATGTACTCCACCCAGCTTACATATACCCTGATGTACTCCGCCCAGTTTACATATACCCTGATGTACTCCGCCCAGTTTACATATATCCTGATGTACTCCGCCCAGCTTACATATACCCTGATGTACTCCACCCAGCTTACATATACCCTGATGTACTCCACCCAGATTACATATACCCTGATGTACTCCACCCAGCTTACATTTCCCTGATGTACTCCGCCCAGATTACATATACCCTGATGTACTCCACCCAGTTTACATATACCCTGATGTACTCCACCCAGATTACATATACCCTGATGTACTCCGCCCAGCTTACATATACCCTGATGTACTCCACCCAGATTACATATACCCTGATGCACTCCGCACAGTTTACATATACCCTGATGTACTCCGCCCAATTTACATATACCCTGATGTACTCCGCACAGCTTACATATACCCTGATGTACTCCGCCCAGCTTACATATACCCTGATGTATTCCGCCCAGCTTACATATACCCTGATGTACTCCGCCCAGCTTACATATACCCTGATGTACTCCACCCAGCTTACATATACCCTGATGTACTCCGCCCAGCTTACATATACCCTGATGTACTCCGCCCAGCTTACATATATCCTGATGTACTCCACCCAGTTTACATATACCCTGGTGTACTCCACCCAGATTACATATATCCTGATGTACTCCACCCAGTTTACATATACCCTGATGTACTCCGCCCAGTTTACATATACCCTGATGTACTCCTCACAGATTACATATACCCTGATGTACTCCGCCCAGATTACATATACCCTGATGTACTCCACCCAGCTTACATATACCCTGATGTACTCCGCCCAGATTACATATACCCTGATGTACTCCACCCAGTTTACATATACCCTCATGTACTCCACCCAGATTACATATACCCTGATGTACTCCGCCCAGCTTACATATACCCTGATGTACTCCACCCAGATTACATATACCCTGATGCACTCCGCACAGTTTACATATACCATGATGTACTCCGCCCAACTTACATATACCCTGATGTACTCCGCACCGCTTACATATACCGTGATGTACTCCGCCCAGCTTACATATACCCTGATGTATTCCGCCCAGCTTACATATACCCTGTTGTACTCCGCCCAGCTTACATATACCCTGATGTACTCCACCCAGTTTACATATACCCTGATGTACTCCGCCCAGCTTACATATACCCTGATGTACTCCGCCCTGCTTACATATATCCTGATGTACTCCGCCCAGCTTACATATACCCTGATGTACTCCACCCAGTTTACATATACCCTGATGTACTCCGCCCAGATTACATATACCCTGATGTACTCCGCCCAGATTAAATATACCCTGATGTACTCCACCCAGATTACATATGGCCTGATGTACTCCGCCCAGTTTACATATACCCTGATGTACTCCACCCAGATTACATATATCCTGATGTACTCCACCCAGTTTACATATACCCTGATGTACTCCGCCCAGTTTACATATACCCTGATGTACTCCTCACAGATTACATATACCCTGATGTACTCCACCCAGCTTACATATACCCTGATGTACTCCACCCAGTTTACATATACCCTGATGTACTCCACCCAGATTACATATATCCTGATGTACTCCACCCAGTTTACATATACCCTGATGTACTCCGCCCAGTTTACATATACCCTGATGTACTCCTCACAGATTACATATACCCTGATGTACTCCACCCAGCTTACATATACCCTGATGTACTCCACCCAGTTTACATATACCCTGATGTACTCCACCCAGACCACATATACCCTGACCTACTCCACCCAGATTACATATACCCTGATGTACTCTGCACAGTTTACATATACCCTGATGTACTCCGCCCAGCTTACATATACCCTGATGTACTCCGCACAGCTTACATATACCCTGATGTACTCCACCCAGATTACATATACCCTAATGTACTCCGCCCTGTTTACATATACCCTGATGTACTCCACCCAGATTACATATACCCTGATGTACTCCGCCCTGTTTACATATACCCTGATGTACTCCACCCAGATTACATATACCCTGATGTACTCCGCCCAGTTTACATATACCTTGATGTACTCCGCCAAGTTTACATATACCCTGATGTACTCCACCCAGATTACATACCATGATGTACTCCACCCAGATTACATATACCCTGATGTACTCCACCCAGATTACATATACCCTGATGTACTCCACCCAGTTTACATATATCCTGATGTACTCTGCCCAGTTTATATATACGCTGATGTAGTCCTCACAGCTTACATATACCCTGATGTACTCCGCCCAGCTTACATATACCCTGATGTACTCCACCCAGATTACATATACCCTGATGTACTCCACCCAGTTTACATATATCCTGATGTACTCCGCACAGTTTACATATACCCTGATGTACTCCGCCAAGCTTACATATACGCTGATGTAATCCTCACAGCTTACATATACCCTGATGTACTCCGCCCAGCTTACATATACCCTGATGTACACCTCACATGTTACATATACCCTGATGTACTCCACCCAGTTTACATATACCCTTATGTACTCCGCCCAGCTTACATATACCTTGATGTACTCCACCCAGATTACATATACCCTGATGTACTC
The DNA here is from genome assembly GCF_050947455.1 of Rhinoderma darwinii. NCBI lineage: Eukaryota > Metazoa > Chordata > Amphibia > Anura > Rhinodermatidae > Rhinoderma > Rhinoderma darwinii. Next base: position 974,758 of record NW_027461830.1, read on the forward strand.
CGCCCAGCTTACATATACCCTGATGTACTCCGCCCAGTTTACATATATCCTGATGTACTCCGCACAGTTTACATATACCCTGATGTACTCCGCACAGATTACATATACCCTGATGTACTCTGCACAATTATATATACCCTGATGTAATCCTCCCAGTTTACATATACCCTGATGTACTCCTCACGTCTTACATATACCCTGATGTACTCCGCCCAGATTACATATACCCTGATGTACTCCGCCCAGATTACATATACCCTGATGTACTCCGCTTACATATACCCTGATGTACTCCACCCAGATTACATATACCCTGATGTACTCCACCCAGTTTACATATATCCTGATGTACTCCGCACAGTTTACATATACCCTGATGTACTCCGCCAAGCTTACATATACGCTGATGTAATCCTCACAGCTTACATATACCCTGATGTACTCCGCCCAGCTTACATATACCCTGATGTACACCTCACATGTTACATATACCCTGATGTACTCCACCCAGTTTACATATACCCTTATGTACTCCGCCCAGCTTACATATACCTTGATGTACTCCACCCAGATTACATATACCCTGATGTACTCCGCCCAGCTTACATATACCCTGATGTACTCCGCCCAGCTTACATATATCCTGATGTACTCCGCACAGCTTACATATACCCTGATGTACTCCGCACAGATTACATATACCCTGATGTACTCTGCACAATTATATATACCCTGATGTAATCCTCCCAGTTTACATATACCCTGATGTACTCCTCACGTCTTACATATACCGTGATGTACTCCGCCCAGATTACATATACCCTGATGTACTCCGCCCAGATTACATATACCCTGATGTACTCCGCTTACATATACCCTGATGTACTCCACCCAGATTACATATACCCTGATGTACTCCGCACAGATTACATATACCCTGATGTACTCCGCCCAGCTTACATATACCCTGATGTACTCCGCCCAGTTTACATATACCCTGATCTACTCCTCACAGCTCACATATACCCTGATGTACTCCTCACAGCTTACATATACCCTGATGTACTCCACCCAGATTACATATATCCTGATGTACTCCACCCAGTTTACATATACCCTGATGTACTCCGCCCAGTTTACATATACCCTGATGTACTCCTCACAGATTACATATACCCTGATGTACTCCACCCAGCTTACATATACCCTGATGTACTCCACCCAGTTTACATATACCCTGATGTACTCCACCCAGATTACATATATCCTGATGTACTCCACCCAGTTTACATATACCCTGATGTACTCCGCCCAGTTTACATATACCCTGATGTACTCCTCACAGATTACATATACCCTGATGTACTCCACCCAGCTTACATATACCCTGATGTACTCCACCCAGTTTACATATACCCTGATGTACTCCACCCAGACCTTATATACCCTGACCTACTCCACCCAGATTACATATACCCTGATGTACTCCGCCCAACTTACATATACCCTGATGTACTCCGCACAGTTTACATATACCCTGATGTACTCCGCCCAGCTTACATATACCCTGATGTATTCCGCCCAGCTTACATATACCCTGATGTACTCCGCCCAGCTTACATATACCCTGATGTACTCCACCCAGCTTACATATACCCTGATGTACTCCGCCCAGCTTACATATACCCTGATGTACTCCGCCCAGATTACATATATCCTGATGTACTCCACCCAGTTTACATATACCCTGATGTACTCCGCCCAGTTTACATATACCCTGATGTACTCCTCACAGATTACATATACCCTGATGTACTCCACCCAGCTTACATATACCCTGATGTACTCCACCCAGTTTACATATACCCTGATGTACTCCACCCAGATTACATATATCCTGATGTACTCCACCTAGTTTACATATACCCTGATGTACTCCGCCCAGTTTACATATACCCTGATGTACTCCTCACAGATTACATATACCCTGATGTACTCCACCCAGCTTACATATACCCTGATGTACTCCACCCAGTTTACATATACCCTGATGTACTCCACCCAGACCTTATATACCCTGACCTACTCCACCCAGATTACATATACCCTGATGTACTCCGCCCAACTTACATATACCCTGATGTACTCCGCACAGTTTACATATACCCTGATGTACTCCGCCCAGCTTACATATACCCTGATGTATTCCGCCCAGCTTACATATACCCTGATGTACTCCGCCCAGCTTACATATACCCTGATGTACTCCACCCAGCTTACATATACCCTGATGTACTCCGCCCAGCTTACATATACCCTGATGTACTCCGCCCAGTTTACATATATCCTGATGTACTTCGCCCAGCTTACATATACCCTGATGTACTCAACCCAGCTTACATATACCCTGATGTACTCCACCCAGATTACATATACCCTGATGTACTCCACCCAGCTTACATATACCCTGATGTACTCCACCCAGATTACATATACCCTGATGCACTCCGCACAGTTTACATATACCCTGATGTACTCCGCCCAATTTACATATACCCTGATGTACTCCGCACAGCTTACATATACCCTGATGTACTCCGCCCAGCTTACATATACCCTGATGTATTCCGCCCAGCTTACATATACCCTGATGTACTCCGCCCAGCTTACATATACCCTGATGTACTCCACCCAGCTTACATATACCCTGATGTACTCCGCCCAGCTTACATATACCCTGATGTACTCCGCCCAGCTTACATATATCCTGATGTACTCCGCCCAGCTTACATATACCCTGATGTACTCCAACCAGCTTACATATACCCTGATGTACTCCACCCAGTTTACATATACCCTGGTGTACTCCACCCAGATTACATATATCCTGATGTACTCCACCCAGTTTACATATACCCTGATGTACTCCGCCCAGATTACATATACCCTGATGTACTCCACCCAGTTTACATATACCCTGATGTACTCCACCCAGATTACATATACCCTGATGTACTCCGCCCAGTTTACATATACCCTGATGTACTCCACCCAGATTACATATACCCTGATGTACTCCACCCAGATTACATATACCCTGATGTACTCCACCCAGTTTACATATATCCTGATGTACTCCGCCCAGTTTATATATACGCTGATGTAGTCCTCACAGCTTACATATACCCTGATGTACTCCGCCCAGCTTACATATACCCTGATGTACTCCACCCAGATTACATATACCCTGATGTACTCCACCCAGTTTACATATATCCTGATGTACTCCGCACAGTTTACATATACCCTGATGTACTCCGCCAAGCTTACATATACGCTGATGTAATCCTCACAGCTTACATATACCCTGATGTACTCCGCCCAGCTTACATATACCCTGATGTACACCTCACATGTTACATATACCCTGATGTACTCCACCCAGTTTACATATACCCTTATGTACTCCGCCCAGCTTACATATACCTTGATGTACTCCACCCAGATTACATATACCCTGATGTACTCCGCCCAGCTTACATATACCCTGATGTACTCCGCCCAGCTTACATATATCCTGATGTACTCCGCACAGCTTACATATACCCTGATGTACTCCGCACAGATTACATATACCCTGATGTACTCTGCACAATTATATATACCCTGATGTAATCCTCCCAGTTTACATATACCCTGATGTACTCCTCACGTCTTACATATACCCTGATGTACTCCGCCCAGATTACATATACCCTGATGTACTCCGCCCAGATTACATATACCCTGATGTACTCCGCTTACATATACCCTGATGTACTCCACCCAGCTTACATATACCCTGATGTACTCCACCCAGTTTACATATACCCTGATGTACTCCACCCAGACCACATATACCCTGACCTACTCCACCCAGATTACATATACCCTGATGTACTCCGCACAGTTTACATATACCCTGATGTACTCCGCCCAGCTTACATATACCCTGATGTACTCCGCACAGCTTACATATACCCTGATGTACTCCACCCAGATTACATATACCCTAATGTACTCCGCCCTGTTTACATATACCCTGATGTACTCCACCCAGATTACATATACCCTGATGTACTCCGCCCTGTTTACATATACCCTGATGTACTCCACCCAGATTACATATACCCTGATGTACTCCGCCCAGTTTACATATACCTTGATGTACTCCGCCAAGTTTACATATACCCTGATGTACTCCACCCAGATTACATACCATGATGTACTCCACCCAGATTACATATACCCTGATGTACTCCACCCAGATTACATATACCCTGATGTACTCCACCCAGTTTACATATATCCTGATGTACTCCGCCCAGTTTATATATACGCTGATGTAGTCCTCACAGCTTACATATACCCTGATGTACTCCGCCCAGCTTACATATACCCTGATGTACTCCACCCAGATTACATATACCCTGATGTACTCCACCCAGTTTACATATATCCTGATGTACTCCGCACAGTTTACATATACCCTGATGTACTCCGCCAAGCTTACATATACGCTGATGTAATCCTCACAGCTTACATATACCCTGATGTACTCCGCCCAGCTTACATATACCCTGATGTACACCTCACATGTTACATATACCCTGATGTACTCCACCCAGTTTACATATACCCTTATGTACTCCGCCCAGCTTACATATACCTTGATGTACTCCACCTAGATTACATATACCCTGATGTACTCCGCCCAGCTTACATATACCCTGATGTACTCCGCCCAGCTTACATATATCCTGATGTACTCCGCACAGCTTACATATACCCTGATGTACTCCGCACATATTACATATACCCTGATGTACTCTGCACAATTATATATACCCTGATGTAATCCTCCCAGTTTACATATACCCTGATGTACTCCTCACGTCTTACATATACCCTGATGTACTCCGCCCAGATTACATATACCCTGATGTACTCCGCCCAGATTACATATACCCTGATGTACTCCGCTTACATATACCCTGATGTACTCCACCCAGATTACATATACCCTGATGTACTCCGCACAGATTACATATACCCTGATGTACTCCGCCCAGCTTACATATACCCTGATGTACTCCGCCCAGTTTACATATACCCTGATGTACTACTCACAGCTCACATATACCCTGATGTACTCCTCACAGCTTACATATACCCTGATGTACTCCACCCAGATTACATATATCCTGATGTACTCCACCCAGTTTACATATACCCTGATGTACTCCGCCCAGTTTACATATACCCTGATGTACTCCTCACAGATTACATATACCCTGATGTACTCCACCCAGCTTACATATACCCTGATGTACTCCACCCAGTTTACATATACCCTGATGTACTCCACCCAGATTACATATATCCTGATGTACTCCACCCAGTTTACATATACCCTGATGTACTCCGCCCAGTTTACATATACCCTGATGTACTCCTCACAGATTACATATACCCTGATGTACTCCACCCAGCTTACATATACCCTGATGTACTCCACCCAGTTTACATATACCCTGATGTACTCCACCCAGACCTTATATACCCTGACCTACTCCACCCAGATTACATATACCCTTATGTACTCCGCACAGTTTACATATACCCTGATGTACTCCGCCCAGCTTACATATACCCTGATGTACTCCGCACAACTTACATATACCCTGATGTACTCCACCCAGATTACATATACCCTAATGTACTCCGCCCTGTTTACATATACCCTGATGTACTCCACCCAGATTACATATACCCTGATGTACTCCGCCCTGTTTACATATACCCTGATGTACTCCACCCAGATTACATATACCCTGATGTACTCCGCCCAGTTTACATATACCTTGATGTACTCCGCCCAGTTTACATATACCCTGATGTACTCCACCCAGATTACATACCATGATGTACTCCACCCAGATTACATATACCCTGATGTACTCCACCCAGATTACATATACCCTGATGTACTCCACCCAGTTTACATATATCCTGATTTACTCCGCCCAGCTTATATATACGCTGATGTAGTCCTCACAGTTTACATATACCCTGATGTACTCCGCCCAGCTTACATATACCCTGATGTACTCCACCCAGATTACATATATCCTGATGTACTCCGCACAGATTACATATACCCTGATGTACTCCGCCCAGCTTACATATACCCTGATGTACTCCGCCCAGTTTACATATACCCTGATGTACTCCTCACAGCTCACATATACCCTGATGTACTCCTCACAGCTTACATATACCCTGATGTACTCCACCCAGATTACATATATCCTGATGTACTCCACCCAGTTTACATATACCCTGATGTACTCCGCCCAGTTTACATATACCCTGATGTACTCCTCACAGATTACATATACCCTGATGTACTCCACCCAGCTTACATATACCCTGATGTACTCCACCCAGTTTACATATACCCTGATGTACTCCACCCAGATTACATATATCCTGATGTACTCCACCCAGTTTACATATACCCTGATGTACTCCGCCCAGTTTACATATACCCTGATGTACTCCTCACAGATTACATATACCCTGATGTACTCCACCCAGTTTACATATACCCTGATGTACTCCACCCAGTTTACATATACCCTGATGTACTCCACCCAGACCTTATATACCCTGACCTACTCCACCCAGATTACATATACCCTGATGTACTCCGCCCAACTTACATATACCCTGATGTACTCCGCACAGCTTACATATACCCTGATGTACTCCGCCCAGCTTACATATACCCTGATGTATTCCGCCCAGCTTACATATACCCTGATGTACTCCGCCCAGCTTACATATACCCTGATGTACTCCACCCAGCTTACATATACCCTGATGTACTCCGCCCAGCTTACATATACCCTGATGTACTCCGCCCAGTTTACATATATCCTGATGTACTCCGCCCAGCTTACATATACCCTGATGTACTCCACCCAGCTTACATATACCCTGATGTACTCCACCCAGATTACATATACCCTGATGTACTCCACCCAGCTTACATATACCCTGATGTACTCCGCCCAGATTACATATACCCTGATGTACTCCACCCAGTTTACATATACCCTGATGTACTCCACCCAGATTACATATACCCTGATGTACTCCGCCCAGCTTACATATACCCTGATGTACTCCACCCAGATTACATATACCCTGATGCACTCCGCACAGTTTACATATACCCTGATGTACTCCGCCCAATTTACATATACCCTGATGTACTCCGCACAGCTTACATATACCCTGATGTACTCCGCCCAGCTTACATATACCCTGATGTATTCCGCCCAGCTTACATATACCCTGATGTACTCCGCCCAGCTTACATATACCCTGATGTACTCCACCCAGCTTACATATACCCTGATGTACTCCGCCCAGCTTACATATACCCTGATGTACTCCGCCCAGCTTACATATATCCTGATGTACTCCGCCCAGCTTACATATACCCTGATGTACTCCAACCAGCTTACATATACCCTGATGTACTCCACCCAGTTTACATATACCCTGGTGTACTCCACCCAGATTACATATATCCTGATGTACTCCACCCAGTTTACATATACCCTGATGTACTCCGCCCTGTTTACATATACCCTGATGTACTCCTCACAGATTACATATACCCTGATGTACTCCGCCCAGATTACATATACCCTGATGTACTCCACCCAGCTTACATATACCCTGATGTACTCCGCCCAGATTACATATACCCTGATGTACTCCACCCAGTTTACATATACCCTGATGTACTCCACCCAGATTACATATACCCTGATGTACTCCGCCCAGCTTACATATACCCTGATGTACTCCACCCAGATTACATATACCCTGATGCACTCCGCACAGTTTACATATACCATGATGTACTCCGCCCAACTTACATATACCCTGATGTACTCCGCACAGCTTACATATACCCTGATGTACTCCGCCCAGCTTACATATACCCTGATGTATTCCGCCCAGTTTACATATACCCTGATGTACTCCGCCCAGCTTACATATACCCTGATGTACTCCACCCAGTTTACATATACCCTGATGTACTCCGCCCAGCTTACATATACCCTGATGTACTCCGCCCAGCTTACATATATCCTGATGTACTCCGCCCAGCTTACATATACCCTGATGTACTCCACCCAGTTTACATGTACCCTGATGTACTCCGCCCAGATTACATATACCCTGATGTACTCCGCCCAGATTAAATATACCCTGATGTACTCCACCCAGATTACATATACCCTGATGTACTCCGCCCAGTTTACATATACCCTGATGTACTCCACCCAGATTACATATATCCTGATGTACTCCACCCAGTTTACATATACCCTGATGTACTCCGCCCAGTTTACATATACCCTGATGTACTCCTCACAGATTACATATACCCTGATGTACTCCACCCAGCTTACATATACCCTGATGTACTCCACCCTGTTTACATATACCCTGATGTACTCCACCCAGATTACATATATCCTGATGTACTCCACCCAGTTTACATATACCCTGATGTACTCCGCCCAGTTTACATATACCCTGATGTACTCCTTACAGATTACATATACCCTGATGTACTCCACCCAGCTTACATATACCCTGATGTACTCCACCCAGTTTACATATACCCTGATGTACTCCACCCAGACCACATATACCCCGACCTACTCCACCCAGATTACATATACCCTGATGTACTCCGCACAGTTTACATATACCCTGATGTACTCCGCCCAGCTTACATATACCCTGATGTACTCCGCACAGCTTACATATACCCTGATGTACTCCACCCAGATTACATATACCCTAATGTACTCCGCCCTGTTTACATATACCCTGATGTACTCCACCCAGATTACATATACCCTGATGTACTCCGCCCTGTTTACATATACCCTGATGTACTCCACCCAGATTACATATACCCTGATGTACTCCGCCCAGTTTACATATACCTTGATGTACTCCGCCAAGTTTACATATACCCTGATGTACTCCACCCAGATTACATACCATGATGTACTCCACCCAGATTACATATACCCTGATGTACTCCACCCAGATTACATATACCCTGATGTACTCCACCCAGTTTACATATATCCTGATGTACTCCGCCCAGTTTATATATACGCTGATGTAGTCCTCACAGCTTACATATACCCTGATGTACTCCGCCCAGCTTACATATACCCTGATGTACTCCACCCAGATTACATATACCCTGATGTACTCCACCCAGTTTACATATATCCTGATGTACTCCGCACAGTTTACATATACCCTGATGTACTCCGCCAAGCTTACATATACGCTGATGTAATCCTCACAGCTTACATATACCCTGATGTACTCCGCCCAGCTTACATATACCCTGATGTACACCTCACATGTTACATATACCCTGATGTACTCCACCCAGTTTACATATACCCTTATGTACTCCGCCCAGCTTACATATACCTTGATGTACTCCACCCAGATTACATATACCCTGATGTACTCCGCCCAGCTTACATATACCCTGATGTACTCCGCCCAGCTTACATATATCCTGATGTACTCCGCACAGCTTACATATACCCTGATGTACTCCGCACAGATTACATATAACCTGATGTACTCTGCACAATTATATATACCCCGATGTAATCCTCCCAGTTTACATATACCCTGATGTACTCCTCACGTCTTACATATACCCTGATGTACTCCGCCCAGATTACATATACCCATATGTACTCCGCCCAGATTACATATACCCATATGTACTCCGCCCAGATTACATATACCCTGATGTACTCCGCCCAGATTACATATACCCTGATGTACTCCGCTTACATATACCCTGATGTACTCCACCCAGATTACATATACCCTGATGTACTCCGCACAGATTACATATACCCTGATGTACTCCGCCCAGCTTACATATACCCTGATGTACTCCGCCCAGTTTACATATACCCTGATGTACTCCTCACAGCTCACATATACCCTGATGTACTCCTCACAGCTTACATATACCCTGATGTACTCCACCCAGATTACATATATCCTGATGTACTCCACCCAGTTTACATATACCCTGATAAACTCCGCCCAGTTTACATATACCCTGATGTACTCCTCACAGATTACATATACCCTGATGTACTCCACCCAGCTTACATATACCCTGATGTACTCCACCCAGTTTACATATACCCTGATGTACTCCACCCAGATTACATATATCCTGATGTACTCCACCCAGTTTACATATACCCTGATGTACTCCGCCCAGTTTACATATACCCTGATGTACTCCTCACAGATTACATATACCCTGATGTACTCCACCCAGCTTACATATACCCTGATGTACTCCACCCAGTTTACATATACCCTGATGTACTCCACCCAGACCTTATATACCCTGACCTACTCCACCCAGATTACATATACCCTGATGTACTCCGCACAGTTTACATATACCCTGATGTACTCCGCCCAGCTTACATATACCCTGATGTACTCCGCACAACTTACATATACCCTGATGTACTCCACCCAGATTACATATACCCTAATGTACTCCGCCCTGTTTACATATACCCTGATGTACTCCACCCAGATTACATATACCCTGATGTACTCCGCCCTGTTTACATATACCCTGATGTACTCCACCCAGATTACATATACCCTGATGTACTCCGCCCAGTTTACATATACCTTGATGTACTCCGCCCAGTTTACATATACCCTGATGTACTCCACCCAGATTACATACCATGATGTACTCCACCCAGATTACATATACCCTGATGTACTCCACCCAGATTACATATACCCTGATGTACTCCACCCAGTTTACATATATCCTGATTTACTCCGCCCAGCTTATATATACGATGATGTAGTCCTCACAGCTTACATATACCCTGATGTACTCCGCCCAGCTTACATATACCCTGATGTACTCCACCCAGATTACATATACCCTGATGTACTCCACCCAGTTTACATATATCCTGATGTACTCCGCACAGTTTACATATACCCTGATGTACTCCGCCCAGCTTACATATACGCTGATGTAATCCTCACAGCTTACATATACTCTGATGTACTCCGCCTAGCTTACATATACCCTGATGTACACCTCACATGTTACATATACCCTGATGTACTCCGCCCAGCTTACATATACCTTGATGTACTCCACCCAGATTACATATACCCTGATGTACTCCGCCCAGCTTACATATACCCTGATGTACTCCGCCCAGCTTACATATATCCTGATGTACTCCGCACAGCTTACATATACCCTGATGTACTCCGCACAGATTACATATACCCTGATGTACTCTGCACAATTATATATACCCTGATGTAATCCTCCCAGTTTACATATACCCTGATGTACTCCTCACGTCTTACATATACCCTGATGTACTCCGCCCAGATTACATATACCCTGATGTACTCCGCCCAGATTACATATACCCTGATGTACTCCGCTTACATATACCCTGATGTACTCCACCCAGATTACATATACCCTGATGTACTCCACACAGATTACATATACCCTGATGTACTCCGCCCAGCTTACATATACCCTGATGTACTCCGCCCAGTTTACATATACCCTGATGTACTCCTCACTGCTCACATATACCCTGATGTACTCCTCACAGCTTACATATACCCTTATGTACTCCGCCCAGCTTACATATACCCTGATGTACTCCGCACAGCTTACATATACCCTGATGTACTCCGCACAGCTTACATATACCCTGATGTACTCCACCCAGCTTACATATACCCTGATGTACTCCGCTCTACTTACATATACCCTGATGTACTCCGCTCTACTTACATATACCCTGATGTACTCCGCACAGTTTACATATACCCTGATGTACTCCGCACAGCTTACATATACCCTGATGTACTCCGCCCAGCTTACATATACCCTGATGTACTCCGCCCAGCTTACATATACCCTGATGTACTCCGCACAGCTTACATATACCCTGATGTACTCCTCACAGCTTACATATACCCTGATGTACTCCGCACAGCTTACATATACCCTGATGTACTCCGCACAGCTTACATATACCCTGATGTACACCGCCCAGCTTACATATACCCTGATGTACTCCCCCCAGCTTACATATACACTGATGTACTCCTCACAGCTTACATATACCCTGATGTACTCAGCACAGCTTACATATACCCTGATGTACTCCGCACAGCTTACATATACCCTGATGTACTCCGCCCAGCTTACATATGTACCCACATTATAAATTGAAATAACAGTAAAACCAAGCAAAATCTGCGCTTCAAAAGCCAAATGGTGGTCCAACTGAGCCTGGCAGTGTGCCCAAACGGCAATTTATGACCACATATGGGGTATTACTGTATTCTGGAGAACCTGCTTATCTATTTATGGGGTGTGCGTCTACGATGGTACAAGCTGGGCACAACACATTGGGCACTGAAGTGGCATATCTGTGGAAAAGAGCAATATTCAATCTGCAACATCTATTGTGTACTAATTTTTGCAAAACACTTGTGGGGTCAAAATGCTCACTACCTTCTAGATGAATTCCTTGAGGGATGTAGTTTCCAAAATGGGGTAAGTTTTCGAGGTTTCCACTGTACTGATACTATAGCTCAATGCAACATGGTGTCAAAATACGAATCTTGTAAAATCTCCACTCCAAATACTAAATGGCGCTCCTTCCCTTTAGAGCCATTGCCTTACCCTGGAGAGAATGCTTTACAAACGTTGAGGTGCTTTTCTCCTCTAGTCCTTCTGAAAATGCAAAATTTTGGGCAAGGACTACATCTTTTCTACATTTACTACATCATCTATTTTCACATCCCAATTCTAATAAATTCAACAAAAACCTGTGCGGTCAAAATGCTCACTGCACCCCTAGATCACATTTCAGGGGTTCTTACTCTACTGGTACCTCAGGGGCTTTGTAAAGGCAACATGGCGCCCACGAATCATTCCAGCAAAATCTTCGCTCCAACTGCCAAATGGCGCTCCTTCCCTTGTATCCTGCTGTGTATCCAAACATCAGTTTATTACCACATATGGGGTATTTCCCTACTCTGGAGAAGTTGCTTTACAAATGTTGGGGGGCTTTTTCTCCTTTATTTGTTGAAAGAATTTGAACTAATGCTACGTCTTATTGGAAAATAATGTAATTTAATTTTCACTGCCCATTTCTAATAAAATCTATGAGACACCTGTGGGGTCAAAATGCTCACTACACCCTTAGAGGAATTCCTCAATGGGTGCAGTTTCCTAAATGGAGTCACTTTTGGGGGGTTTCCACTGTACTGGTACCTAAGGGGCTTTGCAAATGCGACATGGTGCAGAGAAATCAATCCAGCAAAATCCACTCCTAAAGCTAAATGGCGCTCCTTCCCTTCCGAGTCCTGCCTCTTGCCCAAACAGTAGTTTATGACCACATGTTGGGTATTTCCGTACTCTGGAGAAGTTGCTTTACAAATGTTGGGGGGCTTTTCCTCATTTATTTGTTGGAAAAATGGTAAATTCTGGGGTAAAGCTACATCTTATTGGAAAATAATGTAATTTTTCATTTTCACTGCCCAATTCTAATGAAATCTATGAAATACCTGTGTGGTCTAAATGCTCACTACACCCCTAGATGAATTCCTCAATGGGTGTAGTTTCCAAAATGGGGTCTTTTTGGGGGTGTTTCCTTTGTTTTGGCACCACAAGACCTCTTCTAACCTGACATGGTGCCTGAAATATCATTTAAAAAAAGGAAGGCCCTAAAATCCACTGGGTGCTCCTTTGCTTCTGAGGCCGGTGTTTTAGTCCAGTACCCCACTAGGGCCACATGTGGGATGTTTCTAAAAACTGCAGAATCAGGGCAATAAATATTCCGTTGTGTTTCTCTGGTAAAAACCTTCAATCTTACAGGAAAAATCGATTAAAATGGAATTTCTGCCCCAAAAAAATGGAGTTTGCAAATTTCCCTTCCACATTGCTTTAATTCCTGTGAAACGCATAAAGGGTTAAGAAACTTTCTAAATACTGTTTTGAATACTTTAAGGGGTGCAGTTTTTAAAATGGGGTGATTTGTGGGAGTTCCTAATATATAAGGCCCCTTAAAGCCACTCAGATCCGTTCTGTTCCCTAAAAAAATAGGCTTTTGACATATTCTTGACAATGTGAGAAATTGCTGCTAAATTTATAAGCCTTGTAATGTCCCAGAAAAATAAAGGGATGTTTAAAAAATGATGCAAACATAAAGTAGACATAAGGGAAATGTTGACTAGTAACTATTTTGTGTGGTATTACTATCTGTCTTACCAGCAGATACATTTGAATTTAGAAAAATGCTAATTTTTGCAATTTTTCTCCAAATTTTGGTGTTTTTCACAAAAACATTGAATTTATCAACCACATTTTTTCACTAACAAAAAGTACAATATGTCACGAGAAAACAATCTCAGAATCGCTTGGATAGGTAAAAGCAAAAATGAGGCTCTGTCATTTAGTCCAAAAGTGGCTGCGGCGGGAAGGGGTTAAAGCTACAGAGACAAAATATCAAAAGAAGGAAAGAAGAGAATGTTTCAGGTGCAACAAACAGGGACACCTAAAGAAGGACTGTAGAATATGGAAAGCAGAACAGCAGAAACCATTTCCAAAAGGGACTAAAGAAAAGGTCAAAACCACAATCTCTGATCCACGTGCAGATAATTGGAATGGCAGCTTTAAAGGGAGAAATGGGCAGATATTGCGTGGCGGTGTATTTTCTACGGAGCAACAAGTCACATGACAAGTGATAAAAGTTTTTTCACAGAACTTGACTTAAATAACAAGGAAACAATTTATCTTGCAGATGGAAGCAGAATAAATGCAGAAGGGACCGGGCATGGGATCTTAGTGATCGCCAGTCATCAATATGGGCACAACTTAGCTGTACCAGTAAAAGACGTGCTGTATGTTCCCAGTCTGGAAGGAGGACTGTTATCTGTGAAACGTTTCACAGCTAAAGGACTCACTGTAAAATGACAAGACGACACGTGTGTCATCCTGCACGGAAAGCGGGAGATAGTCAGCGCCAAAGCAGAGGAGCATTTATATCATCTCAACACTGTGAAGGAACAGGTGAGACTCTGCTCGCATGGACACAATGACTGTATTCACATGTGGCATAGACGTGTAGGTCACAACCATCCAGAAAGCAAATAGGAACTGCAAAAGCGGAACCTAACCACGGATCTTATAGTGTCCACTGGTCCAGTCACTGCTAGATGGGAATGTGGCATTAAAGCTACAAGGGCAACACTTCCTAAAGAAAGCGAGACCAGAGCCTTACAACCACGTGACCTAATACACAGTGATGTCTGTGGTCCTATGGAAGTGCCTACACCGAGCGGCAACAGATATATAGTGACCTTTATAATTGTTAGCCATAAAATGAATCACCTCCGGCACTTACATGCGATCTAATACACAGAAGAAAGCGGCTTTAACCCCTTCAGGACGCAGCGGCCATGAAAACGAAGTCGAATTTTTTCCAAATCTGACATGTGTCCCTTTATGTGGTAATAACTTGGGAATGCTTTTACCTATCCAAGCGATTCTGAGATTGTTTTCTTGGGACATGTTGTACTTTATATTAGTGGAAAAGTTTGGTCGATAAATTCAGTATTTATTTGTGAAAAACACCAAAATTTTGAGAAAATGTACAAAAATGATGATTTTTCTATAAAATATAAATGTATCTACTTGTAAGACAGATAATTATACCACACAAAATAGTTACTAGTTCACATCCCCCATATGTCTACTTTATGTTGGCATCGTTTTTCTAGGACGTTACACGGCTTAGAACTTTAGCAGCAATTTCTCACATTTTCAAGAAAATTTCAAAAGGCTATTTTTTAAGGGACCAGTTCAGTTCTGAAGTGGCTTTGAGGGGCCCATATATTAGAAACCCCCATAAATCACCCCATTTTGAAAACTGCACCCCTCAAAGTATTCAATACAGCATTCAGAGTGTTTTAACCCTTTTGGCGTTTCACAAGAATTACAGGTGAAATCTAAAATTATTCTTTTTTTTGTTAAAATTAATTTGTAATGCGTTTGGCTCTAGTGTGCTAATGGCAGAGGCCTCGAGAGCAAAGGAGCAATTAGCGGATTTTGGGGCCTCCTTTTTTTTAGAATATTTTTTAGGTGCCAAAACAGTTGAAACCCCCCCAAATTGACCCCATTCTGGAAACTACACCCCTCAAGGAATTTTTCTAGAGGTATAGGTAGCATTTTGACCCCACAGTTTTTTTTGCTAAATTTACTTGAATTAGTTTGTAAAAATGAAAATCTACTTTTTTTCTAAAAAAAAACTTTGAACTTTTTAATTTTTGGAAGGAATAAAGGAGAAAAAGAACACCAATATTTGTAAAGCAATTTCTCCCGATTACTGCAATACCCCAAATGTGGTAATAAACGTTAATTTGGACCCACAGCAGAGCTCAGAAGGGAAGGAGTGCCATTTGGATTTTGGAGTGCAGATTTTGCTGGAATTGTTTTCAGTGACATGTCGCGTTTGCTATGCGCTGGAGGGCCCAAAACAGTGGAAACCCCCCAAAAGTGACCCCATTTTGGAAAATACACCCTCAATGAATTTTTCTAGGGGTAAAGGTAGCATTTTAACTACACAGTTTTCTTGCTAAATGTATTTGAATTAGTCTGTGAAAATGAAAATCTACTTTCTTTCTGAAAAAAAACATAGAATTTTGTAATTTTTGGAAGGAATAAAATGAGAAAAAGCACCCCAACATTTATAAAGCAATTTCTACTGATTACGGACATACCCCATATGAGGTAATAAACTGCTGTTTGGACCCACGGCAGGGCTCATAAGGGAAGGAGAGCCATTTGAATTTTTGGAGCACAGATTTTGTTGGAATGCTTTTAGGCCACCATATTGCATATGCAGAGCCCCTGAGGTATTAATACAGTGGAATTCCCCAAGAATGATGCCATTTTAGAATCTATACCCATAAAGGAAAGGAATTAATCTAGTGGCCTAGTAAACTTGTCCCCACAGGTGTTTGTTAGAAATGGTCCATGAAAAATGAAAAATCTAATGTTCTCAATTTTTTTCCTAAGATGTAATAGGAGAAATAGCACGGCAAAAGTTTTTACACAATTTCTACTGAGTACGGCAACACCCCATATGTGGATGTAAACTGGTGTTTAGGCACACGGTTGGGCTGAAGAAATAAGGAGCACTATGCAATATTTCAGGCCCACTATGGTGGTATTTATCACATTGTGCCATGATTACAGATGATCTGAGGTGTCAAAATATTATAAACCCCACAGAAGTAACCCAATTTTTGAAGCTACACCCCTCAAAGAATTTACATGGGGGTATAGTGAGAATTGTGACTTTCTGACGGACACCTCTCATGGTATTCATCTAGGGGTATAATAAGAATTATTAGTTGTGAAGTTGGCAGCCTAAAAATCCCGCACTGGAGGGAGGTGGAATGGCAGGTCAAAATGCAGCCCAGAAAATACATTTATTAAAAACATATGAAAAATTATTTTTTTGCTGAGGTAACACATCTACTCTGCATTTTATCCTCTCACTTAGCTTTATAATCCGGGTGAGGGGGTCACTCCCTCCATTACTATTCCAGCTGCCTACAGGGCATAGTGTATTGGGTATAGGGAGAATATTTAATATAGTTTATTTGGGGTTTTTATTAATATTACAATTAGGTAAAGGACTTGTCAGTGAAAACAAAATGTTATGGCCAATATGGAAGACTGAAGGTGGATGAAGAATTAAATAAAATAAAATTAAAAGTCTAAAGAAGTGTCGTAAATTTGAAAACACTGGAGAGACAATCTGAGGATTGTGGGGGACGTTTCGCACATATATCGCGTGTCCCTCCTGATGCCTTGTTTTGAGCACACGTGACATCTTTTCTGGGGCCTCTGTTTTTTTCCAGTGGGGTGGGGGGGGGGGGGGGCTTCAGTGATGAAATGTTGGCCGGGTACAGCTTCTTATACTATACCCTTGTTTTGCGCATGGCGCTGTGTGGTTTGATGACTTAATCTTAAAGATCAACGCCACCCATAAATTTATTGTACACATAAGGGTTTGCGGGATTGGGTGGTGGATCCGCATACAGGGACAAGGCTCCGGCTGCCATTAGTAATGGTGGTCAGGATCAGGACGTCTCCTCTGTCTCTGTATCTGAGGAGCAGCAGATCTTCTCTGCAGACGGCCCTGCTCTCTCCCACCCTTTACGACTGTCCTAGCAGAGTTTTGGGGAGACCTTTATGGTTTTCCCGGATTGTGCCGCAGGTCAATGTGGATCGGGACGCACGGACTTTAAACCATCGGGACACTATTGTAGAAATTATCTATATATAAATGGTACACTTTGCCAAGCAGCAGATGCACAAGGTCCCACACAAATCGTCCCGCTGACTCCTAGGATGGGGGGGGGGGGGCATTCAGGGGATCAATTTTAGAGTCCTTTCCCTCATACACCCTGAAGCGATGGGTATACCCGGGGGCACTCCCACAGATTTTATATAATTTAACAACGTACCGGGCCCTTTTGTTTGGAAGGTGCTGCCTAAACCTGAGTCTTCCCTCAAAACAAACAAGGGATTCATCCACCGCAATATTCTGTATAGGGATATCATTTTGGGAAAAGGTTTGACAATAATGGTCTATTATTGGCCTTATTTAAAAAAAACAGTCAACATTTGGGGCATCTGGGGGTGGGCAGCGACTGTTATCACTAAAATGCAGGAATTTAATTATCGCCTCAAAGCGTGTCCTGCTCATTATTGTGCGGTGGAGAGGGGGGGGGGCTATATAATATATCAGAGGACCAGTCATCTCTAATAGGGGGCTTTTTATAATGCCAAAACTTAAACATGCCCCAGAATGTATGCAGCTCTGTTGTATTTGTTGGAGTACAATTTCGGCCTCTGGCATAGTAGGGGGTCAGGGGTTTTGGAGATAAACGGAGCAGCATAGATGTTCGTCTGCTCAACCAATAAATGTATTAGGGAGTCAGAAAAAAAATCAATGGCCTCGAACCCTGTGGCATCAAATTGATCCCTGAGGAGGCTGTAATATCAGGCACTTGGGGGGCTATAATTATCTGCAGCTACCCGTGATAATCCGGGCATAGCAGCACCTGCGACTCTTCCGCGCTGACGGGGGGGTTCAGAGTCAGTTTCTCTAGATTCAGATGAAATCACAAACTGCTTCACCTTCACCTGCTGAGTCTGTATCTGAGAATAACATTTGGTTTGTCACATCAGCGGTGTAAAGCCTTTGGCCCATATTTTATATCTCTAACTGGAGATGACAAGCGATGACAGGTCTGATGACAGGCGATGACAGCTCTGATGACAGGTCTGCTGACAGGCGATGACAGGTCTGATGACAGGTGATGACAGGCGATGACAGGCGATGACAGGTCTGATGACAGGTCTGATGACAGGCGATGACAGGTCTGATGACAGGCGATGACAGCTCTGATGACAGGTCTGCTGACAGGCGATGACAGGTCTGATGACAGGTGATGACAGGCGATGACAGGCGATGACAGGTCTGATGACAGGTCTGATGACAGGCGATGACAGTTCTGATGACAGGCGATGACAGGTCTGATGACAGGCGATGACAGGTCTAATGATAGGCGATGACAGGTCTGATGACAGGCGATGACAGGTCTGATGACAAGCGATGACAGGCGATGACAGCTCTGATGACCGTTGTATTTTTTTAAAAATATTTAAACTGAACAATAGGATCGGAGCGTCCACCAGTGACCCTGCTGTATTTAAAAGTGGGGATACCCTACCTACCTACCAAATTCTAAATGAGAGGTGTCATTTCTACCTAACCGGGACCTCGGGCAGTGGGCAATCTAGGGTTATACAGCTGGGTACAGGGGATGAGAGGCGATGACAGGACTGAGTGCAGGACTGAGGACAGGTCTGATGACACTGATCACCAGATGATGGTGGTTGTAGTGTTTTATCAGATGGTGAGGGGACTGATCGCCGGCTTTTTGTACATTTTCATCCCTATCTACACAGCATCTGGCTCTGTCAGGCTCCAGGACACAGTTGAGCCCTCACAGAGCAGGAGATGCCGGTAAAACAATACGTCTGCGTTGTGATTGGCCAGTCAGTACAGACTGGCCAAACACAGCGCTCACCGGCATGGGACCATTCTGATTGGATCCATGCCGGCATCTCCTGCCGGTAACTCTGCTTTAGAGCTGAGTTGCCGGTCCTGTCACTGTGTCGCTTCACACAGTGACAGTTTAAAGTCCTGACATGCTTGGTACATAGGACTGCAGTAAGTTACTTGCAATACCGACGTACCAGACACGTCATTTTGTGGGAAGGGGTTAATGTGACAGTGCCCCCTCCCCCTTTACCTACAGGGCCCCTGCTTTATAGGGAAATAGTATAGAAAAGACATGGAGGCGTTGTCCATAGCAACCAATCAGATTCCTGGTTTTATTTTTTATTTTTTTAAACTTTCATTTTTATTTGCCTTTTTCCAATTTTACATAATAACATTTCAATACAACATTGAACTTTGAAAAACAATTTAACATTTGCCAAAATGTATGGACATCATTACCTTCACAAAATATTACACAGTAGAACGTCCATACAACACATAGCCAACCATCCCATTCCACCTCCAGTCTTCCGTCCCACCATAAAGACCTGTGCAAGTAGTCTAACAATACCTGGTAGTGTCCTAATATCTGTCTCCCTGATACCTCTAGGATATCTCCAATGCTCCCAAAGAGCCACTAAGGTGTTCTCTTGCGTACCACGCTGTCTGTCGAAACGAGGACATCAATTCTCTGATCTCCTGATCATCGAATTGAGTAACAATGAATCGTTTCCATTTGGCGAAAAAGTGGATTGTTTCCTTTTCTTTATGTCGTTCTGTTTCTAGACGTTCTATATTCAAGAGCTTCTTCAGCTGTATAGTCACTTCTGATATTGTTGGGAGTTCCCTAATCAGCCAGTTCTGCAATAGACATCTTTTTGCTACCATGAGGACAGTATGTATTATTGAGGGCACCCGTCTAGATATCGCTGTATCCTCTTCCTCAGGTGGTCTCATCTGATGGAATAACATACATTGTGGAGACATTGGTAGGGATGTTGCCCAGAATGTTGTTGCAAACCTGCACATTTCCCCCCAAAAGTCTTGGGTAGCGTGACAGCTCCAAATCCCGTGGTACATATCAGATTTGGCCAATTGACATTTAGGACAAGCAATTCTCCTATCCGGATTAGAGGCAGAAGCCGGGATCTTGAAACCATAAATAGCATTATGCATCATTTAGAAATACGACTCCCTCCACCTCTCATTTATAATTTCCTTTCTAACTGTCTTCCACCCTTTCAGTATAACTTCCGCTATATCCGAATCCCCCGTCACTCTCTCCCACATTTTATAGCAATCCTTAGGATTCTGCTTAATGACTCTATTTCTAATGATGTTATATAATGAGGATATCGAAGCTTTTTCCAATCTCGGGCCTATCATTTCATCAAAAGTGTGTATTAACGCTTCCTCGTGCAGTGACTGCAACCTCTCTCTGCAAAACGCCACAATCTGCATTATGGGAAAATCATGTTTATCAGCCAAATTATATCTGTCTTTGATTTCCCTCATCGTAAGCCACCTTGGATGTTCAGAGTGCATTAGGTGTTGTGCCAGCAGAATGTTTTTTTCCCACCACTCTCTAAAGAGGATATTGTCCATCCCCTGCGGGAATTCTGGGTGACCCCATAGCGGCATCCTTTTTGACAGTAGAAACGGTACCTTAAATAACTTTCTCCAGATCTTCCAAGTTGCTATGGTATCTCTAAATAATATGGAGTGCTTCACATCGGAAGGGAGTTTAGAGTATCTGGTGTGTAATAGGGTCATAAGGTTCCAAGGTGCTGCTAATTGTTGTTCCAGTTCCCCATTTGAAAAGTGGCTAGTACCCTGTATCCAGTCCAAAAAATGTTGGAACAGACAAGCCAAATTATAACCCCTGACACTTGGGAAATGTATCCCCCCCCCCCCCCCCCTCTTCCTTGCAATGCATTAACTTGACTAATGCAATCCTGGGGCGTTTTCCGTTCCAAATGAAGCGCGAGAAAGCAGTGTGTACTTTTTTTTATATCTATATGTTTCAGCAGGATTGGCAGAGTTTGTAAGGGGTAAAGTAATTTCGGGAAACTCATCATTTTTACTAGATGACACCTCCCCATAAATGTGAGTGGAAGGTGATGCCACCTATGCAGTTCTTGTGTGATCTTGGATATTAGTGTATATAAAGTATCCGGTGTCCTCCCTATTTTAATGCCCAGGTATGTGATGTAATGCGCAGCTGTTTGGATTGGGATCCCTGCTCTGGACCAATAGTCATTTGAATGCGGATGATCTAGTTCCAGTAATTCACTTTTTGCTATATTGATTTTGTATCCTGAAAACTCCCCAAACCCATTAATTTTTTCTAACAGACCCCTCAATTGCCATGAATATCAGAATATCGTCCGCAAACAGAGTAAGCCGAACCTCCTGGTCAGTGGCGGACACAGACTGCAAAAGGCCCCTGTGCAGATAATGTGCCAGGGCCCCCCCCCCCCCCGCAAACTTCTCATGGCCTAAGTGACCCAACAATGCAGCACTAGCAGCCGGGGCGTCACTAAGGCTGGGTTCACACACACTATTTACGGACGTAATTCGGGCGTTTTAGCATTGAATTACGTCCGAAAATGCGGCTCAAAAGCGTCGGCAAACATCTGCCCATTCATTTGAATGGGTCTAACAATGTTCTGTGCCGACGGTCATTTTTTTTTACGCGGCGCGTAAAAAAGTGCCTGTCACTTCTTCAGACGTAAATGGAGCCGTTTTCCATGGACTCCATGGAAAACCAGCTTCAATTACGTCCGTAATGGACGCAGCAAAAGACGCCTGCACATGCCATTACGGCTGAAATTACGGTGCTGTTTTCTCCTGAAAACAGCTCCGTAATTTCAGCCGTAACAGACGCTGCCGTGTGAACATACCCTCAGGGCTTAAAATGTCCGGGAAATAGCCCCAATACATGTGTGTCCGCCCCAAAAAAAAGTGTGTATATGAGACAGCATATCTATAGCACTACGACCCTATAAACTATGGATAGGATTAGATACAGTGGCTGAGCAGACAGTATCACACATGATAGGATTAGATACAGTGGCTCAGAAGGCAGTATCACACATGATAGGATTAGATACACAGCTCAGCAGACAGTATCACACATGATAGGATTAGATACAGTGGCCCAGCAGACAGTATCACACATGATAGGATTAGATACAGTGGCTCAGCAGACAGTACCACACATGATAGGATTAGATAGTGGCTCAGCAGACAGTATCACACATGATAGGATTAGATACAGTGGCTCAGCAGACAGTACCACACATGATAGGATTAGATACAGTGGCTCAGCAGACAGTACCACACATGATAGGATTAGATACAGTGGCTCAGCAGACAGTATCACACATGATAGGATTAGATACAGTGGCTCAGCAGACAGTATCACACATGATCGGATTAGATATAGGGCCCAGCAGACAGTATCATACATGATTGGATTAGATACACAGCTCAGCAGACTGTATCACACATGATAGGATTAGATACAGGGTCCAGCTCGCTGACATTGTGGCTCCAGCGCTGGACCCAGGATAGATTATTTTTGTGTGTTTGTGTTTTTTTTACAGGTTCGGTTGTTGGACTTCGGATACGAGGACTTCAATGACTGCGTTTTTTATATTCTCAATAAAATGGTTAATGAGGGTTGTTTTTTTATTTCAATAAAATATTTTTTCTATGTGCTTGTATCTTTTTAAACTTTATTATCACCGCCTTAGTAATGGCCGCTGGCTGATTGACAACCTCCATTACTAAGGCGGGGCTTAATGTTAGCCGGTGCAGAGGCTACACTAACCCCCATTATTACCCCGGTACCCACCGCCACCAGGAGTACTGGGAAGAGCCGGGTACAAACCAGTACCCGACCATCTGTAGTGACGGGCAGGCACCGGGGTGGCCGCAGGCTGGTAGTATTAGGCTGGGGAAGGCCAAAAACAGTGGCCCTTCCCACCCTTGTAATGCTGCCTGCTGCTGCTGTGTTGTATCTGGCTGGTTATGAAAATTGGGGGGGACCCCACATCGCTCTTTCCAATTATTTTTTTTAAATGTCGTGGGGTCCCCCCCATTTTCATAACCTGCCAGATACAATAAAGCAGCAGCAGGCAGCATTACCAGGATGGGAAGGGCCACTGTTTTTGGCCTTTCCCCTCCTGATACTACCAGCCTGCGGCCACCCCAGTGGCTGACCATCACTACAGATGGTCAGGTACTGGATCGTACCCGGCTCTTCCCAGCACCACTGGTGGCGGTGGGTACCGGGGTAATAATGGGGGTTAGTGTTAGCCTCTGCATCCGCTAACACTAAGCCCCACCTTAGCAATGGATGCTGTCAATCAGCCGGCGGCCATTACTAAGGCGGTAGTAATATAGTTTAAAAAAAAACACAAAGACATAGAAAAAATATTTTATTGAAATAAAAAAAAAAAAAAACACACACCCTCATTAACCATTTTATTAATTAAAAAAAAGCTGTCATCGAAGTAGTCCTGGAATCCGCCGTAGTCCAACGACCGAACCTGTAAGAAAACACACAAAAAATGATTAGTAACACATGTGTAAGGGTATGTGCACACACACTAATTACGTCTGTAATTGACGGACGTATTTCGGCCGCAAGTACCGGACAGAACACAGTGCAGGGAGCCGGGCTCCTAGCGTCGTACTTATGTACGACGCTAGGAGTCCCTGCCTCGATGCCGGACAACTGTCCCGTACTGAAAACATGATTACAGTACGGGACAGTTGTCCTGCAGCGAGGCAGGGACTCCTAGCGTCGTACATAAGTATGATGCTAGGAGTCCGGCTCCCTGCAGTGTGTTCGGTCCGGTACTTGCGGCCGAAATACGTCCGTCAATTACAGACGTAATTAGTGTCTGTGCACATACCCCAAGGCTTAGATACAGGGCCCATGTGTGATACTGTCTGTGGGACCCTGTATCTAAGCCTACCACAAGGTAGGCTTAGATACAGGGTCCAGCAGACAGTAATCTTATACAGTATAAGATTACTGTGTGCTGGGGCCCTGTATCTAAACCTACAGTGTGGTAGGCTTAGATACAGGGCCCAGCAGACAGGATCACGCATGGGCCATGTATCTAAGCCTACCATGTGATTGGCTTAGATACAGGGCCCAGCAGACAGGATCACACAATCTGTGATCCTGTCTCATGGGCCCCCTAAGCCTGCTACATCGTAGGCTTAGGGGTTGTGCAGTCCCTAAACATTGATGGCCTATCCACAGGATAGGCCATCAATAGCTGATGTGTCGCCCGGGACCCGCAAATCAGCTGTTTTGAAGGGGCCGCAGCACTCGTACGAGAGCTGCTTCCCCTTCATTTCACTACTCGCTCACACTGTGAATCGCCGACACCGATTCACAGTGTGACCGGAATGAAGTGACAGGAATGAAGGGGAGCAGCTCTCGTACGAGTGCTGCGGCCCCTTCAAAACAGCTGATTGGCGGGTCCCGGGAGTCAGACCCCGCCAGTCAGGGCTAAGCTTACCTTCCTCTTCGGCCGCGGCGGGAGTTCTGTAGTCTCGATGCTGTGCGCGGCGGCATATCGCTGTGACGTCATGCGCTGCGCACAGCGCCTGACGTCAGGACCTCCGCTGCCATCCGGAACCAGGAAGGTAAGTAAAGTATGTTACTATAGTAACAGGGGCCCGCGGCCCGAGTTACTATAGTAACTTTTTATTGATGTGGTGCGGGGGGCCGTGGGCCCCCCTGGCTTCGGGGCCCGGTCGCAATTGCGACCGCTGCGACCCCTATAGCTACGCCAGTGGCTCGCAGCTACTGTCCACGGGCCTCTGTCTCAGTCCTCAGCATCGCGCAGCTGAGAACTGAGTCGGCCAGCAGAGGAACGGGCCCCCTTCCCACGCGGGGCCCTTGTGCAGCTGCACCGGCTGCACATGCGGTATGTCCGCCCCTGCTCCTGGTCCCCCACTCGTATGCCCTGGAAAACATTGCTTGACTCCAAATATCTAGCCAGGGGCTCTAAGGCCAAGTCAAAAAGTAAAGGCGACAGTTGACATCCCTGTCTGGTACCCTTTTCCAATATGAATGCTTCTGATATAAAGCCAGGGGTCTGTACCTTAGCTTTCGGGGAATCATAAAGTCCTCGTAATAGAGTCCTGACGTTTCCCTTGATATTCATTTTGTCCATCCCCAGCCAGCGCCACCTCACGTTATCAAGCGCCTTTTCAGCATCGAGTGTCAGCAATGCCGGCGATTCACCTGGCTGAGGACGGTGACGCACCCTATCCAGAACGGTCAGTACCTTACGTAAGTTTTCTACTTCCGATCTTCCTTTTATAAATCCTACCAGTGCCGGTGCAATAAGGTCAGGCATTAGGATCGACATCCTCTTTGCCATTATTTTTGTTAAGGCCCCATGCACACGACAGCCATTCACTTTCATTGAACACTGACACCTTTCCGTAGCACTACTGAAGGGTGTCAGTGCCGTGGAAATGTTCCGGGAATTATGGAACATGTCCGTTCTTTCGCATTTTGCGGGCCGTGCTCCCATACTTTGTATGGGAGCACGGCCCGAAAATGCGGCTGACAGTCAGCGGCCGGCCGTGCCCGCAATCGCGGGCTGTGATTGCGGGCACGGTCGTGTGCATGGGGCCTTAGATTTTGAGATCTTGATTTATAAGTGAGATGGGTCGATAAGATCCTGGATTCAAAAGATCTTTCCCCGGCTTGGGTAAAACTTTGATATAAGCCATATTAGATCCCGCCTGTATTGTGCCAGAGTTCAATACCACATTGTAGTATTCTAACAACGTAGGGGCAATTTGGTCCAACATAGCCTTGTAAAATTCCCCCGTGTACCCATCTGGACCCGGGGACTTGCCATTGTGCAGATTTTTTACCACTCTGCTAACTTCCTCCAACGAGATAACCTCATTGTAAAAATCATATAAAACAGAGTTTATCTCTCGTGGCCCCCTTTGAATTTGTCCCTCCCTATTTTTCATGGCTAAAATCTGAGAAGAAGGAAACCTGCCCTTTGCTAGCCGTGCCAGAAGTTTCCCCGACTTATTTCCATATCGAAACAGGTCCGCTTCAAAGTGTGCTCTGTAGATTCTTTCCTTCCTATCCAACCACAGCTCATAATCTTGCCTAGCAGCAATTCATTTCTTCCTATCCGAATCTAATAGAGAGGACATGTAGGTAGTATATGTCGATCTAAGGTGTAAGCTAGCTGCCTTATAAGATTGCGTCGTCTTTTTTTTATATGTACTCACATAGGCTATTAATCTACCTCTCAGGACCGCTTTAGCCGTGGCCCAATATAGCGCAGGTGTTGCCTTATGAGGCTCATTATCAAGTGCAAATTCTAACGACCGCCCCTTCATTGTCTCCACAAATGTCTCGTCCTTAAGCAAAAAGGATGGAAACCTCCACAAGAAATCGCCACCCCTCGGATGAGTGTCCGTTATGGAGATTGTTACCGGGGCATGATCCGAAATAAGTATGTCCCCTATCCCTGAATCCGCAACCCTTCCTACCAGTTGTGCCGAACAAAAAAGATAGTCAATACGTGACCATGAGTGGTGTACGTGCGAGAAATGAGTGTATTCTCTACGATCTGGATGAGCCTCTCGCCAGACATCCCTGAGATTTGCTAATTGTAAAAAAGGAGGTAGGACCGTATCTGATATTGGGGGGACCCCGTCTCTGACTGTTCGCTGTCTATCTTCACCTACATGCATCACGGAATTAAAATCTCCCCCCACTATTTTGTTCGCTTGTGGATCTTGTTGGAGTTTCAGACCTAAGTTTTGGTAAAACACTCTATTATCCCCATTGGGGCCATAAACATTGTATAAACTAAGATTTTCCCCGCTGACCTCCACGTGAAGTTTTATCCATCTACCGTCTGTGTCCGTTTCTTGGGATAACATTTTGTGGGCTAGATTTCTATGAAATAAAATCAATACCCCCGCTTTACCCTTCGCCACCGGAGATCCGCAGACATCTCCCACCCACACAGTTTTTTCATACGATCAAACTCCGGAGTATCTAAGTGAGTCTCCTGTAAGAAAACCACATCGGGTTTTAGACAATTCAGGTACCTCAGAATTGTAATCCTTTTATTGGGAGATTTAAGTCCCTTTACATTCCATGAAATAACTTTCATAAAGGTTGAGTTGTGGGAAAGATATCAGCGTGACAATACCCGAACCAAAAACTGACATAGAATGTTGACAACAAGGCTACGGCATTAGTAAATGATGGACCAGCCAATATGTTAGTAGGTGGATGGATTTTTCCGTAATATCCCCGTCCATACCGTCTCAGTTGCAAAACATCTTTACATATGGCAATATAATGTAAAAACAGTAACATTCTTATACATCAGGAAACATAACTTGAGAAAACCGTGCCCTGCATGGGCTTGTACATAATACATTTGGTGAACAGATCTATTCTGATGCACCCTCTTTAGTATCGGGACTTCTCTTTTTTCCTGCATGTGAAGAGAATCTCCCCCCGCACCCCCGGTTATAACATTTTCAAAGCGTGAACCCACGGCTTAACTGGGAGATCCTCTACCCTCCAACCCCCCAATGCGGGTACCAAGAGAAAGGCAGCATATGTTCGATGTCCATCGTGCTCCGTTAAGATACACTCTGAGTCCGCCGCTCTTACCCGACCATCATAGATAACCAGTGGCGAGAGTCAATCAGTCCGGACCTCTGGCCACCCGGGAAGGGCGTGGGGATCGGCGATCTCTAGGGCCGGAGTCCAAAACCCGGCCTTCCTTACGACTCCAGACATTATCTCTCTCTCCGTTGTCTTCTTGACTACGTCTGGGTACTGGGTCTCCGCTTTGGTTTCCATCTCTGACATCGTGCAAAATTAGAGCCTCTTCTGCTTCCTCCGGGGAGCAAAATGTCTTGGTACGCCCATCCCGACCAAAAACCCTTAGGCTTTATTCAGACGAACGTGAAAAAGGTCCGTGCAACGCATGTGATTTGCACGCGCGTTGCACGGACCTATATGTGTCTATGGGGCCGTGCAGACATTTCCGTGGTTTTTCCTCAGCGTGAGTCCGCTGAAAAAAAGTCACGACATGTCCGTTCTTTGGGCGTTTTGCACGCATCACGCACCCATTGAAGTCAATGGGTGCGTGAAAACCACGCATGCCGCACGGAAGCACTTCCGTGCGAACTGCGTGATTCGCGCAACAGCTGTCAAAAGGATGAATGTAAACAGAAAAGCACCACGTGCTTTTCTGTTTACAAACATCCAAACGGAGTGTCTTTGAGAAGAGCGAACCCGGACAACCGAACCGAACCCGGCAAAAAAATATCCGGTACGCGACGTCAGGAGATAGTCACTGTCCAGGGTGCTGAAAGAGTTAAACTGTTTCAGCACCCTGGACAGTGACTTCCGATCACAATATACATGAACGTGTTAAAATAAAAAGTTCTAACTTACCGATAACTCCCGGCTTCTTCATCCAGTCTGACCTCCCGGGATGACAATTCAGTCCAAGTGACAGCTGCAGCCAATCACAGGCCAAGCACAGGCTGCAGCGGTCACATGGACTGCCGCGTAATCCAGGGAGGTGGGACCAGATGTGAAGAGAGGCGCGTCACCAAGGACGCGTCACCAAGGCAACGGCCGGGAAGTTCTCGGTAAGTACGAACCTCTTTTTTTGTTAACAGGTTGCTAGATATGGTGATCGGAATTCACTGTTGAGGGTGCTGAAAGAGTTACTGCCGATCAGTTAACTCTTTCAGCACCCTGGACAGTGACTGACGCCGGCTAGAATCATCTCTATGATGGCGGCTGCGCGAAAATCACGCAGCCGCGCATCATACACGGATGAAACGCCACGTTCGTGTGAATCCGGCCTTAAGGTAGCCGGATACCGCAATTGGAAACGCTGTTGTCTTTGAAAAAGTGTGGAACAAATCTTGCTGAAAGCTCTCTGTTGTTTCGCTACTTCAGCTGAATAATCTTCAAAGAGTAGGAGTTTAAAGCCTTGTATTTCCAGGGGCTGAGCTTTTTTGGGCTAAGCTCGCAGTAGTGACACCTCGTCATTGAAATACAGGAATTTCATAATGACTTGTCCGGGTCTTTGTTGACCATTCGTTAGGTCATCCCTGTTGTACTGAGGATCTGGTCCTATACGATGGGCTCTTTCCACCCGGCAGTAATATCCAAGCCCCAAGGCCTTAGGCAAGTCCTTCTCGCAAAGCGCTTGCAAATCAGACGATTTACATTTTTCGGGTAGGCCCACCATCCTGAGGTTGTTTCGGCGGGATCTGTTCTCTATATCCTCCACCTTATCTCCCAGTCGCTTATTTTCCACCAATGACTTCCGCAGGGTGGAATGTATGGTCAGATTTTCATCCTCCAGCAGAGCAAGTCGTTGTTCCAACTCGTCCAGTCTCGTGCCATACTCAGTGACTTTCTTTTGCAGTCTGTTAAAGGAGGCTTGAATCGTAAGTTCTAGAGTCTTTTGTATATCCGGAGCGATACACTTAGCCACTTCCATAGCCAGTTTCTTGTAATCGATCAGGGCAACTCCCTCCTGAGAAATAGCCCTCTCCTCCAGGTCAATCTCTGTATCACTCCCGATTGAATCAGACAGTTGCATCCCCTGCGAGGACGGGGTCTCCACTTACCGCCCCCCCCTCTTAGCCTCTTTTGTCAGGGTATTCATTTTTTGCCCGCTGAGCAGCAAATATCTTTCCATAGAGAGCTTCCCGCTCTGATCTGCACCTTCTGTTATAATGCTAAGAGTGCAGGTTTAGATGTGACTGGAGTGTAGGATCTGAGGTAGATATGGAATTGAGAATGCAGCTTTGGCTGTGACTGGAGTAAAGTATGCAGCTTTGGCTGTGACTGGAGTAGAATATGCAGCTTTGGCTTTGACTGGAGTAGAATATGCAGCTTTGGCTGTGACTGGAGTAGAATATGCAGCTTTGGATGTGACTGGAGTAGAATATGCAGCTTTGGCTGTGACTGGAGTAGAATATGCAGCTCTGACTGTGACTAGAGTAGAGTATGCAGCTTTGACTGACTGGAGTAGAGTATGCAGCTTTGGCTGTGACTAGAGTAGAGTATGCCGCTCTGACTGACTAGAGTTATGCAGCTTTGACTGACTGGAGTAGAGTATGCAGCTTTGGCTGTGACTGGAGTAGAGTATGCAGCTT
Source organism: Rhinoderma darwinii (assembly GCF_050947455.1). NCBI lineage: Eukaryota > Metazoa > Chordata > Amphibia > Anura > Rhinodermatidae > Rhinoderma > Rhinoderma darwinii. The sequence continues at coordinate 1,006,341 of NW_027461830.1, forward strand.
TGGCTGCTGACTGGAGTAGAGTATGCAGCTCTGACTGTGACTGGAGTAGGGTATGCAGCTTTGGCTGCTGACTGGAGTAGAGTATGCAGCTTTGGCTGTGACTAGAGTAGAGTATGCAGCTTTGGCTGTGACTAGAGTAGAGTATGCAGCTTTGGCTGTGACTAGAGTAGAGTATGCAGCTTTGGCTGTGACTAGAGTAGAGTATGCAGCTCTAGCTGTGACTAGAGTAGAATATGCAGCTTTGGCTGTGACTGGAATAGAGTATGCAGCTTTGGCTGCGACTGGAGCAGAGTATGCAGCTTTGGCTGCTGACTGGAGTAGAGTATGCAGCTCTGACTGTGACTAGAGTAGAGTATGCAGCTTTGGCTGTGACTGGAGTAGAGTATGCAGCTTTGGCTGCTGACTGGAGTAGAGTATGCAGCTTTGGCTGTGACTAGAGTAGAGTATGCAGCTTTGGCTGTGACTAGAGTAGAGTATGCAGCTTTGGCTGTTACTAGAGTAGAGTATGCAGCTCTGGCTGTGACTAGAGTAGAATATGCAGCTTTGTCTGTGACTGGAATAGAGTATGCAGCTTTGTCTGTGACTGGAGCAGAGTATGCAGCTTTGGCTGTGACTGGAGTAGAGCAGTGTAATGAGGGATTAGAGTATCTCTTCACCCAGAGCAACAGTGGCCGCTCCCGAACCGGAAGTGAAGCCCTCCTTCACTGTGTCTATCTCAGCGTGCGCCGGACCAGCGTTCCACACTCACTCCCACTTCCAATCACTCCTGAGACACTCTGTCTCACCTCCAAGCCGGATCCTGCGCGCTCCCCCTCTCAGTACCGGATCCCGAGACGACGCGTGGTGCACCCCGTACTCCCGCCGCGCTGCACATGTAAGCAGCGGCAATCTTCCGTGCCTCCTGTTGCTGCCCCCGCACTGACAGCTGGCCTCTGGACTTGGCCGTTTCCCCGTGTTCCCACGCTTCGGTGGCTGGTCTGCGCCGCGTATAGCGGCTGTTGCAATAGTTTTACCTGGCTGGGTGCGGGAGTTCCTCTTCCCTGCGTCCTCACATGCAGGCGCCGGAACCGGAAGTCCTCGGTTTTATTTTTCTTAGTCAGATTTGAAAATGAAAGAAGTGATCTGATTGGTTGCTATGGACAATGTTCCCATGCTTTATACCTGTTCAGTTTTTCTACTCCACATCTGCCCAGAAGTAACCATAGCAACCCCAATAATAGTGACAGCTACTGACCCCAATAATAGTGACAGCTACTGACCCCAATAATAGTGACAACTACTGACCCCAATAATAGTGACAGCTACTGACCCCAATATTAGTGACAGCTACTGACCCCAATAATAGTGACACCTACTGACCCCAATAATAGTGACAGCTACTGACCCCAATAATAGTGACAGCTACTGAGCCCAATAATAGTGACAGCTACTGACCCCAATAATAGTGACAGCTACTGACCCCAATAATAGTGACAGCTACTGACCCCAATAATAGTGACAGCTACTGACCACAATAATAGTGACAGCTACTGACCACAATAATAGTGACAGCTACTGACCCCAATAATAGTGACAGCTACTGACCCCAATAATAGTGACAGCTACTGACCCCAATAACAGGTACAGCTACTACCCCAATAATAGTGACAGCTACTGACCCCAATAATAGTGACAGCTACTGACCCCAATAATAGTGACAGCTACTGACCCCAATAATAGTGACAGCTACTGACCCCAATAACAGTGACAGCTAATGACCCCAATACTAGTGACAGCTATTGACCCCAATAATAGTGACAGCTACTGACCCCAATAATAGTGACAGCTACTGACCCCAATAATAGTGACAGCTACTGACCCCAATAACAGTGACAGCTACTGACCCCAATAACAGTGACAGCTACTGACCCCAATAATAGTGACAGCTACTGACCCCAATAATAGTGACAGCTACTGACCCCAATAATAGTGACAGCTACTGACCCCAATAATAGTGACAGCTACTGAGCCTAATAATAGTGACAGCTACTGACCCCAATAATAGTGACAGCTAATGACCCCAATAATAGTGACAGCTACTGACCCCAATAATAGTGACAGCTACTGACCCCAATAATATTGACAGCTACTGACCCCAATAATAGTGACAGCTACTGACCCCAATAACAGTGACAGCTACTGACCCCAATAATAGTGACAGCTACTGACCCCAATAATAGTGACAGCTACTACCCCCCAATAATAGTGACATCTACTGACCCCAATAATAGTGACAGCTACTGACTCCAATAATAGTGACAGCTACAGCTACTGACTCCAATAATAGTGACAGCTACTGACCCCAATAATAGTGACAGCTACTGAGCCTAATAATAGTGACAGCTACTGACCCCAATAATAGTGACACCTACTGACCCCAATATTAGTGACACCTACTGACCCCAATAATAGTGACAGCTACTGACCCCAATAACAGTGACAGCTACTGACCCCAATAATAGTGACACCTACTGACCCCAATAACAGTGACAGCTACTGACCCCAATAATAGTGACACCTACTGACCCCAATAATAGTGACAGCTACTGAGCCTAATAATAGTGACAGCTACTGACCCCAATAATAGTGACACCTACTGACCCCAATATTAGTGACAGCTACTGACCCCAATAATAGTGACAGCTACTGACCCCAATAATAGTGACAGCTACTGAGCCTAATAATAGTGACAGCTACTGACCCCAATATTAGTGACAGCTACTGACCCCAATAATAGTGACAGCTACTGACCCCAATAATAGTGACAGCTACTGACCCCAATAATAGTGACAGCTACTGAGCCTAATAATAGTGACAGCTACTGACCCCAATAATAGTGACAGCTAATGACCCCAATAATAGTGACAGCTACTGACCCCAATAATAGTGACAGCTACTGACCCCAATAATATTGACAGCTACTGACCCCAATAATAGTGACAGCTACTGACCCCAATAACAGTGACAGCTACTGACCCCAATAATAGTGACAGCTACTGACCCCAATAATAGTGACAGCTACTGAGCCTAATAATAGTGACAGCTACTGACCCCAATAACAGTGACAGCTACTGACCCCAATAATAGTGACACCTACTGACCCCAATAATAGTGACAGCTACTGAGCCTAATAATAGTGACAGCTACTGACCCCAATAATAGTGACACCTACTGACCCCAATATTAGTGACAGCTACTGACCCCAATAATAGTGACAGCTACTGACCCCAATAATAGTGACAGCTACTACCCCCAATAATAGTGACAGCTACTGACCCCAATAATAGTGACAGCTACTGACCCCAATAATAGTGACAGCTACTGACCCCAATAAGGCCTCATTTACACGAGCGTGTGCGTTTTGCGCGCGCAAAAAACGCTGCGTTTTGCGCGCGTTTGTATGGCGTATGCACTGCGTATACGCAGCCTTGTTGCGTTTTAAACGCGCAAAAGGCACTTGACAGCTCCGTGTGTCATGATGCGCGGCTGCATAGAGATGAGGTAGTCGAGGCCCGTCACTGTCCAAGGTGCTGAAAGAGCTAACTGATCGGCAGTAACTCTTTCAGCACCCTCGACAGTGAATGCCGATCACAATATACACCAACCTGTGAATATAAAAAGACTTTCATACTTACCAAGAACTTCCTGCTTCCCCCAGTCCGGGCTCCCGGCCGTTGCCTTGGTGACGCGTCCCTCTCTTGCCATCCGGCCCCACCTCCCAGGATGACGCCGCAGTCCATGAGACCGCTGCAGCCTGTGATTGGCTGCAGCCTGTGATTGGCTGCAGCCTGTGCTTGGCCTGTGATTGGCTGCAGCTGTCATTTGGACTGAACTGTCATCCCGGGAGGTCGGACCGGAGTTATCGGTAAGTCAGAACGTCTTTTTTTTTTTACAGGTTCATGGATTTTCGGAGCGGAAGTCACTGTCCATGGTGCTGAACCAGTTTAACGCTTTCAGCACCGTGGGCAGTGACTGTCTCCTGACGTCGCGTACCCGAACATTTTTTGCCGTGTTCGGTTAATACGAGTTCGGCCGAACCCGGTGAAGTTCGGTGCGCTCATCTCTAATTTGACACTCCGTTTGGATGTTTGTAACCAGAAAAGCACGTGGTGCTTTTCTGTTTACATTCATCCTTTTGACAGCTCTTGCGTGATTTTCGCGCATGCAACGCAGGACCGTCAGTGTGGCATGCGTTGTTTTCACGCACCCATTGAAGTCAATGGGTGCGTGTTGCGTGAAAAACGCAAGAATATAGAACATGTCGTGAGTTTTACGCAACGCACTCACGCTGCGCAAAATTCACGCATCGTCTAAACAGCCCCATAGACTATTATAGGTGCGTACGACACGCGTGAAAAGCACGCGCGTCGCACGCGCGTATAATACGCTCGTGTAAATGAGGCCTAATACTGACAGCTACTGACCCCAATAACAGTGACAGCTACTGACCCCAATAACAGTGACAGCTACTGACCCCAATAATAGTGACAGCTACTGACCCCAATAATAGTGACAGCTACTGACCCCAATAACAGTTTCCAGACGCGAAAAATAACATTATTTATGGTGAATAATGAGGAGCAGAAAAAACAATAAAAATAAAGATAAATTAACCCCTTCCTGCTTTTGCCCACTTTTGACCTTCCTGACAGAGCCTCATTTTTCAAATCTGACGTTTCACTTTATGTGGTAATAACTTCGGAATGCTTTTAACTGTCCAAGCGATTCTGAGATTATTTTCTCGTGATAAATTGGAATTTATGTTACTGGCAAAATTTGCTCGATACACTTAGTATTTAATTCTGAAAAACACCTTTTTCTAAATTTAAATGTATCTGCTTGTAAGACAGGCCGTTACACCGCACAAAATTGTTCCTAATTAATATCCCCCATATGTCTACATTAGATTGACATCGTTTTTTGAACGTAATTTTATTTTTCTAGGACGTTAAAAGGCTTAGAACTTTAGCAGCAATTTCTCATATTTTCAAGAAAATTTCAAAAGGCTATTTTTACAGAGGGCAGTTCAGTTGTGAAACCCACAAAAAGTCACCCCATTTTAAAAACTTCACCCCTCAAAGTATTGAAAACAGCATTTAGAAAGTTTCTTAACCCTTCAGACGGTTTCACAGGAATTACAGCAAAGTAGAGGTGAAATTTACAAATTTCATTTGTTTTTAGCAGAAATTCATTTTAAATCCATTTCTTTTGTAACACAGAAAGTTTTACCAAAGAATTGCAACTCAATATTTATTTCCCAGGTTCTGCAGATTTAGAAAATATCCCACATGTGACCCTAGTTTGGTACTGGACTGAAGCACAGGCCTCAGAAGCAAAGAAGCACCTCGTAGATTTTGGGGCCATCTTTTTATTAGAATATATTTTAGGCACCATGTCAGGTTTGAAGGGCTCTTGCGGTGCCAAATCAGTGGAAATCCCCCAAAAGTGACCCCATTTGGGAAACTACACACCTCAAGGAAATTATCTAGGGGTATAGTGAGCATTTTGACCGCTCAGGTTTATTGCAGAAATTATTGGGCGTAGGCCATAAAAATTTAAATCTATATTTTTTCAAAGAAAATGTAGGTTTAGCTAATTTCTTTTCATTTCCACAAGGACTAAAGGGGAAAAAGCAATATGTAAAGCAATTTCTCCTAAGTAAAACAATACTCCACATGTGGTCATAAACGGCTGTTTGGAGAAACGGTGGGGCTCAGAAGGGAAAGAGCGCCATTTGGCTTTTTGAGATCACATTTAGCAGGAATAGTTTACAGAGGCCATGTCACATTTGCAAAGCCCCTGAGGGACCAAAACAATGAAAACGCCCAAAAAGTGACTCCATTTAGAAAACTACACCCCTTGCTAACTTATTTTGTTTAACATTACTTTAGGGAAAAAATGGGAAGAGGGAATTTATTTATTTAACTTTTTTTAAATTCTGTTTAGTAGTCCCCCTAGTGGACTTGAACCAGTGATCATTGGATCGCTCACACGATCTACTGTAGTACTAACGTATTGCAGTTTATCGTGATTCTTACAGCCACCTATGAAGCCCTGCCGGAGAACAAAGATGGCAGACCCTTCATTAGGCCCCCAGGCTGCCATTATAACCAGCCGCATCCCGCTATAGCATCGTGGGGGGACAATGGCACGTCGGAGAGGGTCGTCCCTCTCATTCTAATGCGTTAGATGCTGTGGTCGTGATTGACTTTGGCATCTAATGGGTTAAACAGGCAGACTCAAAGTGATATTTGATTCTGTCCATTGCAGTGCGGTGTTGGCTATATTACACAGCCATTACCCGCTAAGTATGGAGTGACCCCAGCCCGTGATCCCGCTCCATACTTCCCTTCAACGACTGCCATGTACATGTATGTGACATCTTGTTAAGGAGTTAAATGTCATTTTGTTGATAATTGATTCAGAGTTTTTATGTTCATCCTGTTTTGATCATTTTCTTCTGTTCCAGACGTCACAGCGGCGGTTCTAGGAGGATCTTGTCTCTCCCGTTCGTGAAATCACCCGGAAACAACTGGAGCATGCCCATCGCGCCTGCAATGTTCTGGCATCCGGGGTGACCTGTTTATCTTGCAATGTGTTTATCCAACCAGCGGACATAATAATAATAAAAGCTGGGGCCGACCCCCCCTTTACCCCACATCTTGGTCTGAGTCCCAGTTATTTCATATAAATGTTAGAGGTTGTGTTATATGGGGGTGATGCCTTCATTGGTCCTGTCAGTCTTCTTTTACCAAATGTAATCCCCTGTGATACAATGCTGTCACCCAAAACAACATGGAAAAATCAATGGAGGGGGGTAAATAGTTTTTATTAGCACAGTATAACAGATGACCTTACATTGACCTCTGTGAAAAAAGACGCTAAAATGTCACTACATCAATGACTTATGTTCTGGGGTCTGCGAAGCGCATAGCAGAAATAAGTTCATAGCAGATACTAAACCATGGCAGCTCCAGAGCAGAACTGACCTTACTGTGACATCATGATGACATCACTTAACTATGATGTCACAGAGAGATGATGGGAGGTTATAAATATTCCCCTGACAGCAGCCCGGTCTTTCTTTCTGTGAATTGACACAGAGTGTGATTTGCTAATTTATTGGCGACTTTTCACTATTATGGAAATCAACGGATTGGGATTCTTCCCCATCTTCTTGGCCTTTTGGTGTGTGGCCTGGCTCTCTGGAGGCTACACCCTGACTGTGATCAAGGACCATGCCCCCCCACTGATGTACATCAGGTAAGATGGAGAATTACACGACTCTTATTTTATAGTTTGGGAATGTATAAGGTAATTACTTAAATATGGAGGAAATATCTAAATAAGAAAATGGCTTCCATTACGCAGAGGGGCTGCAAGAGGACAGAGAAACGCATCCCCTCATCCCTATAGATTATTATCAGACTGCTGATTATTAAGATTAAACAATTATGAAAATTTTTCGATATTATTTAACATTGACTTTTTTTTTTTCGTTTCACAGTGAAACGGGAAATTTCTTTCCCGAAAATATCCTGTTTAGAATAGGATTCGTAGGAATGGCCATTGCCTGTAAGTAAATATCACAGAAGTGATTATAATATGTTCTTACTTCTGGGGGATGGCGGGTTATTATAAAATGTCTTATATCTGATTATATTACTCTGGGGTCAAACCTACATTTATTTTTATAAAAATGTGATTACTACGTCAGTGAGAGATGCAGGCCGGTTGCTAGGGACACATTGCTGGACAAGACTGTGGTTGTTAGGTAGTGTATCCCTAGCAACCAGACTGTCAGACATGACTCAGACTTGGCATCAGTCCCGCCCTGTCCCTATCTCAGCCTGCAGCAGTAATCAGATTATTCTAAATAATAAATAAAGTTTTGTTAATCTCAATTGATAATAATAGTCCGGATCAGACGATGCAGATAAATGTTCCCGTCCATTATTGTAGGTTTCTTGTTGGGTTTAGCGCTTGGTCCGCGCTTCATAGATGTTATTAGGTTGTTTTACACATGGTACAGGATTTATTTGGCTCATTTTCTCTTTTTCAGCTCTGGGTCTGACGTTTCTACATTACAAGTTCATCATGCTCCATGCTGAAGCCTTTGGGCCTCGTCAGACCTTGGTTCAAAAGATCCTCCTGGCAATTGGATGGTCATCATGCGTTGGGACGGCCATGATGGCTATGTTTTCGGTAAGTTAATAAATGTTTTATGTTAATAGGGTTGTCCCATCTGCCCTAAATAGGGACCCGCTGGCAATCAGCTGATCACTGTGTTTCCGGCAGCTGAACCCCTGGTGATCATGATCAGCGGTTATCACCGTGTGGCCACACATTAAAGTGGTATTACATGGCTTATACCAATGAATGGACGACCATGTAGTAGATGTGTTTTCTGCTCCATCTAACAGAGAGGAGTCCCAAGCAGGAGACCAACCTCTATATCCATAATGTCTCTGTGGTTATTATATCAGAACACGTTATTTAGGATTTATTGGGAAGTTCTGAGGGTAAGTTAGTGATTAGTTCCATAAGATTTGCTGTAACCTCTGTCTTCTTGGTTTCTAGACCTACCGTTATCCAATGACTCACCGGATTTGCGCTTTCGTTGCATTCGGGTTTGGCAGCCTTTACAACCTTTGGCAGTCCATACTCCTCTACAAAGTGCCCGAAAGCCGAAGAGTCATCAGCCATTTCAGACTGGCGTCCTGTATAATGGCCGTGACCTTAGTGGTTTTCTGTATCCTTTCTTAAATAATATTTGAATGGAATCCAACCGTACTTGTCTTTAGGTTCACATGTAGGGAACATCAGATCCTGAGGTGATCATTTCCCTTTATTTTCTGATCTCCGCCGTCAGATGGCGACATGCTGGTGTAACACAGCGCCATCTGGTAACATTGTTCAGCTTCAGGAAGATACTGAATAGAAAGCAGCGGTACTGTCCTTGCTATACTGTATATTTATTATATTAACATTTATCTTACATAAAAGTGTAGTAAATTGTATAGGACACTTACTAAACATAATAAACGTTATTTTCCTATATAATAACCCACCAGTCATTGGAAGTAGGGTATCCGTATACACCTACCTGTGCGCTGGAGATCAATGTGTAAAGGTATGTACAGTATATCTCATACATAAGTTATTGACATGCTGAGCCGCTGGTACAAACCAGTGAACGTAAAATTCCTTTAATCCGGCACTAATGAGATTATCAATAATTCTGGATCATTGTATAGATTTTATTTGCACCCCTAGAAGCCGTTCTATAGGAAAACAATTGGACCTATAATCTTTGTGCTTATTCTCAGCATCATGGTAGTCGTGACGTCCGCAATGTAATGGATGTGGTGTCACATGACAATGGGTCAGGTCCGTTTTGGCATCGCCGTCAGTCACATGACTCCATGCAATAAACATGAATGCAGCAAAACCTCGGCCCGGGTGGAAAGTTCTTGTTTTGTGCAACTTTTAATGTATTCATTTTGATATTTTTTCACAGATCATTGAAATGACAGCAAAGATCATAGAGTGGTCGACGTTGGTCCTCATGCTGGTGAATGTATTGAGCTACTATCAGAATATGCAGGTCAGTAGACGTCACCTCATTATCACCTCGTATACCGGACCTCGTAATAACATTATTATTCATCTCTACAATCATGGGGTTTATAATGTGGATATGTGTTTCTTTTCTTAGAGTTTATCTATAACAATTACCCAAAAAAGCTTCACCATCTCCAAGAGGGAGAAGAACCAGGACTCTGGAGTATAAAGAGGACCATCGTGGACGGTGACGTGAGACGGTTTCATCAGACCACACAGATGCCTGTCTGTTTTAAAGAAACACTATGGGCCGGTCACTAACGGGTTAAAAGGGGATCCCGCCCCATAAATGTGAGGAAATAACCAGTCCACTACCCACTCTCTGCCCCCTTGGACCTTGCCCAGACAATGATGACTACTACCACTGGGTTCAGCTGTTATGGTCACTACTGTCTCCATTATCATCTAATAATGTTTTAGAAATATTAGAAGATTTGTCCATATAGTTACAGATTTACTTTCTCTTATTTCCAGTTTTATACAATGATGTGGAATGGCGCGCCACAGCCAAGCAGTTATCACATCCCAAACTGCAGAAGATCTGGAGATGGCGACCAAGTGCCAAGACATCCACCATCTCCGACCTTTCTCCCAAATATCATCTTACATCAGGGAGGACGAACTACAAGAACCGTTTATAAACAGTGGACACTAGAGGTGGAATGGAAACTCCAGAGATGGCGACCAAGTGCCAAGACGTCCATCAGCTCCAACCTTTCTCAAAAAAAAAATCTTACAAATGGGGAGAAAGAACTACAAGAACCGTTTATGACCAGCGGACTCTACAGCGAGGTGGAATGGCACGTCACAGCCGAGCAGGAACATCTCAAACTGCAGAGGCTCCAGAAATACAACCAAGTGCCAAGACATCCACCACCTCCAACCTTCCTCCCAAATATCATCTTACCACAAGGAGAGAGAAGCAGCGGACTGTTTACTATCCTCATGGTCCTTGTTTGTTGGCTTATAAAACGGTTTAGTAAAGTCATTTTCTACCACCTGAAACCTGTTTTTGTCTTCATTACTGTCAATAATAATCCTGAGTCTTCCATAGATCTGTCCTCATGAACCTGGAGGAATAAGAACGTCTCAATGTTATTGTAGCAAAATTCTGATTTATGAAAAAAATAAATATATATTTTTTACACTATAAGGCTATGTTCACACGGAGTATTTTGCAGGAGGAATATCTGCCTCAAAATTCAGTTTGGAAGTTTGAGGCAGATTTTCCTCTCCCTGCACGCCGATTTCCGCGGAGTTTCTCGCTGCGTTTTTCACCCGCGGCCATTGAGCGCCGCGGGCATAAAACACAGCGGAATACGCTTTCTCTGCCTCCCATTGAAGTCAATGGGAGGTCAGAGGCGGAAGCGCCCGAAGATAGGGCATGTCGCTTCTTTTTCCCGCGAGGCAGTTTTACTGCTCGCGGGAAAAAGAAGTCGACGCCTCCCACTGTCGGGCATAAACATGCGCAGGGGTCTGGAGGAGTAGGGGGGTCCAAGCTGAATTCTTGCACCAGGGAACATGAGCCTTAGCTACGCCCCTGGGTGAGGTTATTAATGGGTGAGGGTCCTGAAGGGCATCCAGTGCACACTGACTGTTAGGGGAGAAAGGTTTAAATGCGGTTTTAATTTATGGGCAGGTTGTGAAGGGGTTAATAAAGTTTTCTCCTCTTCCATTATCTCTAATTAGCATATGGGTGCAACATATAAAGAAGCTTACCCTTCTATGCTGTCTGAGGGTACTGGCCACACTCATGGGCCAATAGAGAGAGGTTTTGTACTGGACTTTGCCCACAAGTAGAGATGAGCGAACCGGGACAACCGAACCCGGTTTCGGTCCGAACTTCCGGAAAAGTTCGGTTCGCAGCGAATCCGAACTTCACCGGGTTCGGCCGAACCCGTTTTGACCGCACCCGGTCAAAAATATTATACAAATCGGCAGCCACTTGTCTCTATCAATCACTGATAGAGAAAAGAGGCTGCTGATTAAAAATAAAATAAAAAGCATTTCATACGTACCTGGTCGTTGTCTTGCGGACGAGTCTCTCTTCTTCCTCCAGTCCGACCTTCTTTTCTGACGCGGCAGCCTGTGATTGGCTGCAGAGGCCTCTGCAGCCTGTGATTGGCTGCAGAGGTCTCTGCAGCCCGTGATTGGCTGCAGAGGCCTCTGCAGCCCGTGATTGGCTGCAGCGCTCACATGGGCTGCATCGTCATCAAGGAATGTCGGGCCGGATGTCGCGAGGGACGCGTCACCAAGGCAACGGCCAGGAGACCGGACTGGAGGAAGCAGGGAGTTCCCGGTAAGTGTGAACGTCTTTTTTTTTTTACAGGTACTCTATATTGTGATCGGTAGTCACTGTCCAGGGTGCTGAAACAGTTACTGCCGATCAGTTAACTCTTTCAGCACCCTGAAGAGTGACTATTTACTGACGTCGCCTAGCAACGCTGCCGTAATGACGGGTGCACACATGTAGCCACCCGTCATTACGGGGCCTCATGCACACGACCGTAAAAACACCCGTTATTAAGGGTCGTAATTACGACCCGAAATAGCGGGCCCATAGACTTCTGTTAGCCACGGGTACCTTCCCGTTTTCTCACGGGAAGGTGCCCGTGCCGTTAAAAAGATAGAACATGTTCTATTTTTTTATTTTACGGGTCGTGCTCGTAATTACGAGCACGGCCGGCCGCTTTTACGAGCCGTGCTGTCATTATAAGGGTATGTTCACACGACAGCGTCCGTTACGGCTGAAATTACGGGGATGTTTCCGCCTGAAAACATCCCCGTAATTTCAGCCGTTATGGCATATGCAGGCGCTTGAACGCCGCGTCCATTACGGACGTAATTGGCGCTGCTATTCATTGGAGTCAATGAATAACGGCTCCAATTACGGCCAAAGAAGTGACAGGTCATTGCTTTCAATGGGCAGATGTTTGTCAGCGCTATCGAGGCGCTATTTTTGGACGTAATTCGGGGCAAAAACGCCCGAATTACGTCCGTAATTAGTGAGTGTGAACATACCCTGTGTTCACACGCACTAATTACGGATGTAATTCGGGATTTTTTGCCCCGAATTACGCCCGAAAATAGCGCCTCGATAGCGCTGACAAACATCTGCCCATTGAAAGCAATGGGCAGACGTTTGTCTGTTCACACGAGGCGTATATTTACGCGCCGCTGTCAAATGACGGCGCGTAAATAGACGCCCGCGTCAAAGAAGTGACCTGTCACTTCTTTGGCCGTAATTGGAGCCGTTATTCATTGACTCCAATGAATAGCAGCGCCAATTACGTCCGTAATGGACGCCGCGTTCAAGCGCCTGCAGATGCCGTTACGGCTGAAATTACGGGGATGTTTTCAGACGGAAACATCCCCGTAATTTCAGCCGTTACGGACGCTGTCGTGTGAACATACCCTAAATTTTATAGCAGCACGGCCCGTAAAATAGAAAAATAGAACATGTTCTATTTTTTTAACGGCACGGGCACCTTCCCGTGAGAAAACGGGAAGGTACCCATGGGTAACAGAAGTCTATGAACCCGTTATTGCGGGTCGTAATTACGACCCACAATAACGGGTGTTTTTACGGTCGTGTGCATAATGGGAGCACGTCTTGGAAAAACGACCGGCTGCCTGTGGCCGGCCGTGCTCCTCTCCTGAAATACTCTGTGCTGCCTTAAACTCTGTGGACAGGTCAGGATCCTGTTTCTTTTAAATGCTGCTAGGGAACCCGCTCGATCCACTATATAAGGCTGCGCTACAGTACAGCATTTAAAAGAAACAGGATCCTGACCTGTCCACAGAGTTTAAGGCAGCACAGAGTATTTCAGGAGATGAGCGTGCAGATTCAGTGCTGCTGTGAACTCTGCTCTTACCATTACGTAGCTCTCAGTCTGTTACCTCTCCTCCACTCCTGTCCTCAATAACACCTTCACATGATTGGCAAGTCACCACCCCGCACAAGAACCGCACGCTCATCTCCTGAAATACTCTGTGCTGCTGTGAACTCTACTCTTACCATTACGTGGTGACTTGCCAATCATGTGAAGGTGTTCTTGAGGACAGGAGTGGAGGAGAGGTAACAGACTGAGAGCTACGTAATGGTAAGAGCAGAGTTCACAGCAGCACTGAATCTGCACGCTCATCTCCTGAAATACTCTGTGCTGCCTTAAACTCTATGGACAGGTCAGGATCCTGTTTCTTTTAAATGCTGCACTATAGCGCAGCCTTATATAGTGGATCGAGCGGGTTCCCAAGCAGCATTTAAAAGAAACAGTGTGTGTGTTTGGGTATGTGTCTTTGTCTGTTTTTATATGTGTGTTTGTGTTTATGTGTGTTTGTGTATATATGGGTGTGTTTGTGTATATGTGTTTGTGTATATATATGGGTGTATGTGTATATGTTTGTGTGTAGATGTTTGTGTGTGTGTGTTTGTGTATATGTGTGTATATGGGTGTGTTTATGTGTGTGTTTGTGTATATATGGGTGTGTTTGTGTATATATATGGGTGTATTTGTATATATGTTTGTGTGTAGATGTTTGTGTGTGTGTGTTTATATATGTGTGTGTTTGTGTATATGGGTGTGTGTATATGTGTGTGTTTATGTATATGTGTGTGTTTGTCTGTTTATGTGTGTATGTGTGTGTATATCTTGTTGTGTTTGTGTATATATATGGGTGTATTTGTATATATGTTTGTGTGTAGATGTTTGTGTGTGTGTGTGTGTTTTTGTATATGTGTGTGTTTGTGTATATGGGTGTGTGTTTATGTGTGTGTGTTTGTATATATATGGGTGTGTTTGTTTATATGTGTGTATATGTGTGTTTGTATATATGTGTGTGTTTGTGTATGGTTGTTTGTGTGTGCGTGTATATATGTGTGTAGGTGAGTAGAAGTATTGTTATTGTTCACATTGATAACTGTTTTTTTATGTTGTTGCAGATTTTGATGTACCGATTGGACTACGTCTTCGATTCGTTGGACTACTGCGTAGATCTACGTTTTTTAAAAATTTTAATAAAATGGTTAACGAGGGTTTTGTTGGGGATTTCTTATTTCAATAAAAAAGAATTGTCTTTGTGTTTTTTTTAAAACTTTATTAGTGCCTAGATAATGGCAGTTGGCTGATTGACAGCGTCCATTATTAAGGCGGTACTTAGTGTTAGCCGGTGCAGAGGCTAGCACTAACCACCCATTATTACCCCGGTACCCACCACCACCAGGGGTGCCGGGAAGAGCTTGGTACGATCCAGTACCCGACCATCTGTTGTGATGGTCGGGTACTGGGGCGGCCGTAGGCTGGTATTATGAGGCTGGGAAGGGCCAAAAACAGTGGACCTTCCCACCCTTGTAATGCTAGGCTGCTGCTGCTGTGTTGTATCGGGCTGGTTATAAAAATGGGGGGGACCCCCACGTCGTTTTTTTTTTGGAATTTAACAAATTTAACAATAGACGTTGGGTCCCCCACATTTTTAATAACCAGCCATATACAAGGCCGCAGCAGTCTGGCATTACATGGGTGGGAAGGGCCACTGGTTTTGTCCATTCCCAGGCTAATAACACTGTGTTGTATGTGGCTGGTTATGATAAATTGGGTGGAACCCCATGTCTTTTTAAAAAAAAATTAAAAATAAATAAATAATAAAAAAAAAATGACGTGGGGTCCCCCCCACTTTTATAACCAGCCAGATACAACGCAGCAGCAGCAGCCTAGCATTACAAGGGTGGGAAGGTCCACTGTTTTTGGCCCTTCCCAGCCTCATAATACCAGCCTGCGGCCGCCCCAGAGCCCGACCATCACAACAGATGGTCGGGTACTGGATCGTACCTGGCTCTTCCCGGCACCCCTGGTGGTGGTGGGTACCGGGGTAATAATGGTGGTTAGTGTTAGCCTCTGTACCGGCTAACACTAAGCCTCGCCTTAGTAATGGATGTTGTCACTCAGACAGCGGCCATTACTAAAGTGGTAGTAATAAAATTTAAAAAAAAAAAGACAAAGATATAGATAAAATATTTTATTGAAATAAAGCACCCCCAACACAACCCTCATTAACCATTTTATTGTAGAAAAAAAAAACGTCATCGAAGTAGTCCTCGAAACCGACGTAGTCCAAACACCAAACCTGTAAAAAAAATAAAAAATGAAATAAAACATGTTGTAAGCTTAGATTCAGTTTAATGTGTGATACTGACTGTTATACCAAGTATAGAAGCCTGCCGTGAAGTTGACTTTGATACAGGGCGCCAGCAGACAGTATCATACATGGCCATACAGACATGTATACAAACAAACATACATACATGCAAACTATCATACATACATGCATACACACACACACACACACACATGAAACCATACATACAAACATGCAAAGATACATACATATATACAAGCATGCACAAATATACATGCAAACATAAATACATGCAAACATAATTACATACATGCACATATATATAAACATACATGCAAAAATAAAAACATGCAAACATACATGACAACATACATACATACATGCAAACATACATACATACAAACATGTATACATACATGACAACATACATACATGACAACATACATACATACATGCAAATATACATTCATGCAAACATACATAAATGCAAACATACATACATGCAAATATATACATGCAAATATACATACAAACATGCACATATATACATACATGACAACATACATACATGACGACATACATACATACATAAAATGCAAACATACATACATACATTCATGCAAACATACATGCAAATATATACATGCAAATATACACATACATGCCAACATACATACATGCCATGTATGTACATACATACATGCAAACATACACACATGCAAACATACATACATGCAAATATACATACAAACATGCATGCACATATATACATACATACATGACAACATACATACATACATGCAAACATACATTCATGCAAACATACATTCATGCAAACATACATACATACATGCAAACATACATTCATGCAAACATACATACATGCAAACATACATGCAAATATATACATGCAAATATACATACACACATGCACATATATACATACATGCCAACATACATGCAAACATACATGCACATATATACATACATACATGACAACATACATACATACATACATGCCAACATACATACATGCCAAAAAAAAATAATAATACGTTCATACTTACTTTCCTCCTGTCCGGGCTCCAGCGATGACGTTTCATCCATGTCGCCGCTGCAGCCTGTGATTGGCTGCAGAGGCGGTCACGTGGGATGAAGCGTCATCCTGACGTGCGTGACCGCCACTACAGCCTGTGATTGGCTGCAGCGGCGAAAGGGATGAAACGTCATCGCTGGAGGCCGGACAGGAGGAAAGTAAGTACGAACGTATAATTTTTATTTTTTTATTACATTTAAATTGTATTTTCCGCGCGCCGAGCATGTACTGTGAAGGTTGCTGAAAGAGTTAGTGCAGCCCATTAACTCTATCAGCACCCGAGACAGTAGCATGCTCGGCGCACGTAAGTGACAGGTTCGGTCCGAACTAGTTCGGTCCGAATCGAACTTTTTTGTGAAATTCGGCGAATTAGCCGAACCGAACTTTTGAAAAGTTCGCTCATCTCTACCCACAAGCAAAGGGCTTAAATTGTCTTCTTTATAGTGCGTCTTCCTCTTTCCACTGGGATCCTGGAGGCGAGTTTTGAGGTACCGCTGCCCTGTCCAGAACAGAGTGCCATGGCTGCTGCTGATGGTGATTTAATGATAGCCTTTAGGGCTCGTATCCTAACAGAAGGGGAAGGTTGGCTCAGCCACTTCCTTGATCAGACGGCTTCCCCACCCACTTCTATTGATTTTCCACACACTTTCTATTACCGCTGCGGTGATGCAGCAGAATGCTCAGGCACCGGTCATACCGATGACGACTCCGGTGGTCCCCTTACCATCCCCATCCACTTCAACTGGTACTGGTGAGTTCCCATACACTGGGGCCTGGGGTGCGTGGGGTTAATGACTCTGAGGTATTATCCACCTTAAAAGCTGTCTTAGGGGCCGTTCACATATGTCCGGTGTCAGCTTCAGTTTACCACCCGGTGTGTTGAAGAAAAGCAGGAGGCAAACTGATGCTAGAACGGATGCCATAGCTTTCTATGGGATCTGTTCTGGCACAGGGCATATCAGTTTTGGCGCCGTACGGTGCCGGACCTCCCTGGGAGCTGGATCCCATGGAGGTCCGGCGCCGTATCCTATCTATTTTAATTGTGGTCGGATGAACGCCAGGTGCTGCCGCATCCACCTTTCGGCAGCACTCGGCGGGAAGGTGGTCGTGAGTTAGGAGCGGAATCCTCTGTTATAGTATTGCTGGGGATTCCGCTCCAGGTGGAAAGCCTGACGACTACCCTCCCCCCGTCCCGGATTCAACGGGACAGTTCCGGATTCCGGGCGGTGTGCCCGCTGCTCTGTGCGCCTGGGGGTATGTCTAGCTGTCAACTGTGATCAGGTCCCTGCTTGAGAATTAGTTCAGAGTGGAGGAGCAGAGGGAGCTCCTCCGCTCGCCGAGAATTCCCCTGGGCACAGCGCTACTTTAACTCTTTCATGCCAACAATCTGTATAGCCACGTCCTTTTCGTACATACCCTGTGCAGCCAGGGCGTGAATATACAGATCACTGTTCCAGCCGGCATAGCGCTGTGAAAAGCGCTCGGACGCCGGCTGTGTCAGTGTCTGCGGCTCCGTGCAGCGCCGACGTGAATTTACAGTGGTTGTTAAAAGCGCGATCCGTGTGTCTCAGAGTAGTGCTGACACCCGGATTGCGCTGTTATCCCCTGCCTCTGGTCCCGGAGACATGACCGGAACCTGATTGGTTCAGGTCCCGATCATGTGATCGCAGGGAAAGTTTGTTGTAGCAACAAACTGGAAAGTTTGTTGCTACAACAAACTTTCCCGAGGACCGATTGCGGGTGCTGCCGTCAGTTGCATGGCAAAACCGGAGGCCATACAACAGCCTCCGGTCTGCCATTCTACGGACCAGCTGATCCTCATAGGCTTCCTGTCAGTGTGACTGTCAGCGTCACACTGACAGTTTATAATACGTTACACTACCTATGTAGTGTAATGTATTATAGCAGCCATCAGTGCTGCAGGTCTTCAAGTAAAAAAAAAAAAAGTAATAAAAATGTTTTATACAAATGTAAAAACAAGTTATAAGCTACAAAAAAAGCTTTTTTTCCTATAATAAGTCTCTTATTATAGGAAAAAAAATAAACCGTTAAAACAGTACACATATTTGGTATCACCGCATTCGTAACGCCCCCAACTATAAAACAATGATATTATTTTTCCCGCACGGTGAACACCGCAAAAAATAATTAAAAAACAATACTAGCATCACTTTTTTTTGTCAATCACCCCTCCCAAAATATAGAATAAAAAGTGATCAAAAATTTGCATGCAGCCCAAAATAATACCAATAAAAACTACAACCCGTCCCGCAAAAAACAAGCCCTTACACAGCTTTTTTGGACTGAAAAATAAAAAAATTACGGCTCTCAGAATATGGTGACACAAAAAATAAATAATTTTATAGAAAAGTGATTTTATTGCGCAAACACCACAAAACGTAAAAAAACTATATCGCCGTAATCGTACCGACATGCAGAATAAAGTAAAATGTCATTTATAGCGCACAGTGATTACTGTAAAAAAAAGGACAAAAACATTGTCAAAATGTATGTTTTTTTTTGTCACTTTGCTTGCCAAAAAAATCAAATAAAAAGTGATCAAAAAATCACATGTACCCTAAAATGGTACCAATGAAAACTACAGATTGTAACGTAACAAATAAGCCCTCACACGGCTCCGGTGGAAAAAACAAACAAACAAGTTCTGGCGCTCAGAATATAGCGACAGAAATTGTGCAGAGTGTCCAAAAGCGGATAAGATTGGGCACCATTTATCAGTGCGACACCGGCCACAAATCTATGAGTTTTTTATTTACCCCCTTATTATGCCCTGATGTACTCTGCCCAGCTTACATATACCCCCACATTATAAACTGAAATACCAGCAAAACCCCAAACAGAACTATGACCAAGCAAAATCTGCGCTCCAAAAGCCAAATCCCTTTCTGAGCTCTGCCATGGGTCCAAACAGCAGTGTATTACCACATATGGGGTATTGCCGTAATCGGGAGAAATAGCTTGACAAGTTTTGGGGTGCTTTTTATTCTTTATTCCTTGTAAAAATTACATTATATTTTTTCAGAAAAAAAGTAGATTTTAATTTTCACAGACATATTCCAATAAATATAGCAAAAGACCTGTCTGGTCAAGATGCTAACTATACCCCTAGATAAATTCCTTGAGGTGTGTAGTTTCCCAAACCACTTTTGGGGAGATTCCACTGTTTTGGCACCACAAGACCTCTTCAAACCTGACATGGTGCCTAAAATATATTCTAAAAAAAGGAGGCCCCAAAATCCACTGGGTGCTCCTTTGCTTCTGAGGCCGGTGCTTCAGTCCATTATCATACTAGAGCCACATGTAGGATATTTCTAAAAACTGCAGAATCTGGGCAATAAATATTGAGTTGCATTTCTCGGTTAAAACCTTCTGTGTTACAGAAAAAAAGGTATTACACATTAATTTCGCCAAAAAAAATTAAATTTGTAAATTTCACCTCTACTTTGCTTTAATTCCTGTGAAACGCCTAAAGGGTTAATAAACTTTCTGAATGCTGTTTTGAATACTTTGAGGGGTGCAGTTTTTAAAATGTGGTGATTTATGGGGTCTATCTAGTACATAAGGCCCTCAAAGCCACTTCAGAACTGAACTGGTCCTTGACAAAATATCCTTTTGAAATTTTCTTGAAAATGTAAGAAATCGCTGCTAAAGTTCTAAGCCTTGTAACGTCCTAGAAAAATAAAATAATGTTCAAAAAACAATGCAAATATAAAGTAGACATATGGGGGATGTCAATTAACAACCATTTTATGTGATATTACTATCTATTTTACAATGGAGATTACATTTAAAATTAGAAAAATTATAATTTTTCCATATTTTCTTTAAATTTTGGCGTTTTTCACAAATAAGCTACGAATTTATTGACCAAATTTTTCCACTAACATAAAGTACAATATATCACGAGAAAACAATCTCTGAATCGCTTGGATAGGCTTTGCATTCCAGAGTTATTACCACATAAAATGACACATGTCAGATTTGAAAAAATGGGGCTGGTCATTGAGGCATCGAGGACCCTTGGTCCTGAAAGGGTTAAGTGCTGTGCTCGGGGGAGCCCTTGACATCATTGTCCATATATGGACAGTGATGTCAGTGGCTACTGATTGAGCGGAATCCCCGTTGCCGATGATCTGGTCGGGGATTCCGCTCCTAGGGGAAACCCCTGAGGTTACTGTCTATATATGGACATTGATGTAAGGGGCTCCTCCTGGAGTGGAATCCCCGGCCAGAGTCGGCAATGGGGATTCCGCTCAAGGAGTAGCCGTCAGCGATGCTTTGGCCGGGGATTCCATTTAGGGAGTAACTCCTGACATCACTGTCCATATATGGACAGTGGCGTCAGGGGGTCCTCCGAGAGGGAATCCCCGGCCACAGCGTTGGCGATGCTCTGGCCGGGGATTCCTCTGCTGGAGGGAGCTTCAGTGGTGCTATCTACAGGGGAAGGGGGATAGCACTATATACAGTGGGGGTGGCGCTATCTACAGGGGGACGCTATGTTGCACAATCTACATGGGGCGCTATGTGGCACAATCTACATGGGGCGCTGTGTGGCGCCATCTACAGGGGGCTGTGTGACATCATATACAGGGGGTACTGTGGCATTGTATATAATGACACAGTACCCCCTGTATATATTGGCGCAGTACCCCCTGTATATAGAGGGCATTGCGGCATTATCTACAGGTGCATGTGTGGCACTATATACAGGGGCATGTGGGGCACTATATAAAGGGGGGTGTGGCACTATATTAAGAAGTCACTGTGGCATTATCTACAGGGGTGTGTGGCACTATATACAGAGGGCACTGTGGGTATCTGTAAAGGTGCCAAAAACAATCTACTCCTTGAAGATATAGTGAGTGTTTGGCGTCTTTTCAGGCTCCCATGGCTGCTTCGTAGACCTGATCTGAGGTCAGTGGACGGCAGCTGCCTTCTGGGCTCTCTTTTGGCGCCGGCCTTAGCGCTGCACTGAATATGACACACGTGATATTACAATGTGTGTGTCAGACTTCAGTGTAGCGCCAAGGCCGGAGCAGAGAAGGAGAGCCCTGACATGGAACACAAGAAGTATCTAATCTATCATGTATCTAATCTATCACAAACTATGGCACATTTTCAGACCCTGGACCACCTTTTTGGTGAACCATTGTGGTAAAAACGGATGTTAAATACTGATGGTAAGAAACTGATGACAACTGACGCTTTTGTAGTAAAAATTGTGAAAAAGCCTGATGGCGACTCATACGTTTTTGCATCAGTTGTAATCACTTGAGAGACAAAAAAAAACTGATGCTGATGCAACTGATACATATGAACGCAGCCTTAGAGAAGCTCTCCACCCCTAACGCAGTCTCTGCTAGTAAAGCGGCTCCGCCGGTAATGGCAGGGTACATATGCTGGAATATTACAACATCTGCAGCTGAATGCTGGAGGAACTATCTCTCACTGACAGTAGATGGCGCTGTGGTAACTATTAGTTGTTATCCCTGTGCAGCTCCTCTGGTGATGATGTGTTATCTCTGGTATTCTCCATCTTGATGTTGTTACTGATGTCGGTTGCTGTCTGTCCCAGTCTTATTCTCCCACAATGTCTGACTGCTGCTGAAAGCTGCAAATACTGCAACAGGTTCTGGGCCCAGACGAGGAGCAGAACAGCTCAGTGACCCGACTGATAGCAGGAATCACCCCGAGGTCTCACCTCCTGAATACAGGAGACATATAAGGAAGATGGCGGCAGCTCAGAGCTGACACTGACAGCCGCCAAACTGAGCCCTGACAATCACCAGCAATGGAAGGTTAAAGTGGAAATGTCACTATCCAGAGAGGACGTGTGGGGGCCATTAATGCAGGGACCAGAGAGCAATTATCAGGACTGGGACCAGATAAATAGACAGGGACCACCATAAAGTTATTATACTGTATACCCCTAGATTGCCCACTGCCCGAGATCCCGGTTAGGTAGCAATGACACCTCTCATTTAGAATTTGGTAGGTAGGTAGGGTATCCCCACTTTTAAATACAGCAGGGTCACTGGTGGACGCTCCGCTCCTATTGTTCAGTTGAAATATAAAAAAAAACAACTACGGTCATCAGACCTGTCATCGCCTGTCATCAGACCCGTCATCGCCTGTCATTGCCTGTCATCAGATCTCTCATCGGCTGTCATCATCTGTCATCAGACCTGTCATCGCCTGTCATCAGACCTGTCATCAGACCTGTCATCGCCTGTCATCAGACCTGTCCATCGCCTATCATCTGACCTGTCATCAGACCTGTCATCGCCTGTCATCAGACCTGTCATCGCCTGTCATCAGACCTGTCATCAGACCTGTCATCATCTGTCATCAAACCTGTCATCGCCTGTCATCAAACCCGTCATCAGACCTATCATCAGACCTGTCATCGCCTGTTATCTGACCTGTCATCAGATCTGTCATCGCCTGTCATCTGACCTGTCATCGCCTGTCATCAGACCTGTCATCGCCTGTCATCAGACCTGTCATCGCCTGTCATCAGACCTGTCATCGCCTGTCATCAGACCTGTCATCAGACCTGTCATCGCCTGTCAGAAACTGACTCTGAACCCCCCTGTCAGCGCGAAAGAGTCGCAGGTCCTGCTATGCCCGGATTATCACGGGTAGCTGCAGATAATTATAGCCCCAAGTGCCTGATTTTACAGCCTCCTCAGGGATCAATTTGATGCCACAGGTTCGAGGCCATTGATTCGAGCAACGTATCCACATCAGACATGACAGCGCTGCAAAAGCTGCACGACAGCTCCAGTCTGAACAGCAGCTTATTTCTGCTGAGAAAACGGTATAAAATGAGACCCAACATAGAGAAAGATATAAATGCAGCGCTGGAGGCGGCACAACATGAAAAGAACGTTACATTATAGGTATCGCCGCGTTCACAACGGCCTGAACGATGAAAATATCGCATTATTTACCGCACGGTGAACACCGTAAAAAAATAAATAAAACACAATGACAGCATTTTATTTTTTTGTCGTCTTGTCTCAAAAAAAATGTAATAAAAAGTGATGAATAAGTCGCGAGTAACGCAGAATTGCACCAATAGAAACGACAGTTCGTCACGCATAAAACAAGTCCTCCCGCAGCGATATCAACCGGAAAATAAAAAAGTTACGGCTGTCAGAAAATGGCGACACCAAAACAGGATTTTTTGGAAAACAGAATTTTTATTGTGGGAAAATAGTGAAACGTGAAAAAACGATATAAATTTGGTGTCGCTGTAATCGTATCGCCCCGCAGAATAAAGGTCACATGTTGTTTATACCGCACGGTGAACGCTGTAAAAAAGAAGAAACAAAACCGCGCTAGAATTGCTGTTTTTTGGTTTCCTCATCTCCCAAAAAATATAATAAATAGCGATAAAAAAAATTGTATTTACCCCAAAATGGAACCAATAAAAATGACAGCTCGTTCCCCAACAACCGATCCCTCGCACAGCGCCGTCACCGGAAAATAACACGTTATGACTCTCAGAACGCAATCACGCTGAATGACGGCCCAGACTCATATTTTAGGTCCAGTCGTTTTTCACTAATTACCCCACATCATCATTTACTGGACCCCACAGGTGACCCCGTAGATGCAGCGGAGATGAGGAAACTTTAGGGCCTTGTGCGGCTTATAGGACTAATGAAGAAGTCACATATAAGGCGATACTGGAGCGCAGATATTCTGTATAATCCCCAATAATCCCGGCCTGTGCATGAAGCGACCCCACCAATCCATGGATATTCACCCCATTATTACATCATCCTATTATACCCTGATGTACTCCGCCCAGCTTACATATACCCTGATGTACTCCGCCCAGAATACATATACCCTGATGTACTCCACCCAGCTTACATATAGCCTGATGTACTCCACCCAGCTTACATATACCCTTATGTACTCCACCCAGCTTACATATACCCTGATGTACTCCTCACAGTTTACATATACCCTGATGTACTCCGCCCAGTTTACATATACCCTGATGTACTCCACCCAGCTTACATATACCCTGATGTACTCCACCCAGCTTACATATACCCTGATGTACTGCCCAGCTTACATATACCCTGATGTACTGCCCAGCTTACATATACCCTGATGTACTGCCCAGCTTACATATACCCTGATGTACTCCGCCCAGATTACATATACCCTGATGTACTCCGCCCAGCTTACATATACCCTGATGTACTCCGCACAGCTTACATATACCCTGATGTACCCCGCACAGCTTACATATACCCTGATGTACTCCTCACAGCTTACATATACCCTGATTTACTGCTCACAGTTTACATATATCCTCATGTACTCCGCCCAGATTACATATACCCTGATGTACTCCGCACAGCTTACATATACCCTGATGTACTCCGCCCAGCTTACATATACCCTGATGTACTCCACACAGTTTACATATACCCTGATGTACTCCACCCAGCTTACATATACCCTGATGTACTCCGCACAGCTTACATATACCCTGATGTACTCCGCACAGATTACATATACCCTGATGTACCCCACCCAGCTTACATATACCCTGATGTACTCCTCACAGCTTACATATACCCTGATGTACTCCGCCCAGTTTACATATACCCTGATGTACTCCGCCCAGCTTACATATACCCTGATGTACTCCGCACTGTTTACATATACCCTGATGTACTCCGCACAGTTTTACATATACCCTGATGTACTCCGCACAGTTTACATATACCCTGATGTACTCCGCACAGTTTACATATACCCTGATGTACTCCGCACAGTTTACATATACCCTGATGTACTCCGCCCAGCTTACATATACCCTGATGTACTCCGCACAGCTTACATATACCCTGATGTACTCCGCACAGCTTACATTTACCCTGATGTACTCCGCACATATTACATATACCCTGATGTACTCCGCACAGCTTACATATACCCTGATGTACTCCGCACAGCTTACATATACCCTGATGTACTCCGCACAGCTTACATATACTCTGATGTACTCCGCACAGCTTACATATACCCTGATGTACTCCGCACAGCTTACATATACCCTGATGTACTCCGCACAGCTTACATATACCCTGATGTACTCCGCACAGTTTACATATACCCTGATGTAATCCGCCCAGTTTACATATACCCTGATGTACTCCGCACAGCTTACATATACCCTAATGTACTTTGCCCAGCTTAC
Source organism: Rhinoderma darwinii (assembly GCF_050947455.1). Taxonomy (NCBI): domain Eukaryota; kingdom Metazoa; phylum Chordata; class Amphibia; order Anura; family Rhinodermatidae; genus Rhinoderma; species Rhinoderma darwinii. The sequence continues at coordinate 1,032,485 of NW_027461830.1, forward strand.
ATATACCCTGATGTACTCCGCACAGTTTACATATACCCTGATGTACTCCACCCAGCTTACATATACCCTGATGTACTCCGCACAGTTTACATATACCCTGATGTACTCCACCCAGCTTACATATACCCTGATGTACTCCACCCAGATTACATATACCCTGATGTACTCCGCTTACATATACCCTGATGTACTCCTCCCAGTTTACATATACCCTGATGTACTCCGCCCAGCTTACATATACCCTGATGTATTCCGCACAGCTTACATTTACCCTGATTTACTCCGCACAGCTTACATATACCCTGATGTACTCCGCCCAGCTTACATATGTCAATACCTATACCAGACTGTGAAGACTACTAGTAAATCCAAAAAATGAGCGACACATAGCACAAATTATGTACCATGACAGTATAAAACAAACTTTATTGAAATGCAAATAACACATTGGCCATGAAGAGATAAAAACAGTATTGCACACAATTTAAAAAGGAGAGTGTGGAGGAACTGCGTAAATAATCCAAGTTATAAGCTAACACAATATAAACATCCTGTGATGTGGTAAAGTGCAGAGGTCTACATCCAAAGAGGATGTGTAATGAGTCAATTTGTTAAACAGCTGAAGAGGCTATAGATATACTATGCACCTAACCAAAGAGCACAACATTGTGCATACGTGTGAAAATACACGGCTACGACTGCACAATTGCACCCAAAAATTGCCCTACTTCATAAATTAAGAAGACTGCACAAACCCGTGGATTGCATGATGGATCTCACACAAGATAACTCCACACTGACCGCCCCCGACGCGCGTTTCGCCGTCAGCTTTCTCAAGGGGTATTGACTGCTGGGATAATGGTCACTTTAAGTATGAGATACAAAGGGAGGGGATTATGTCAATGTCCAATAGACAGAAAGTGTGCACAGCATATGGGCATTATAATCACAGGCAAGGTTACACCTACCATGCTGCAGAGATCAGAGATGTGGACAGATGAAAGGAGCTGTACTCGTGTTTGCGGACGCCATTATGCCTCCGTTGCGCATGCGCACCGGCGTTCATCCGAGCGCCGGAAGTCATGCCCATAGACATCAGCCGCATCAGAGTACGCACTGCGCGTGCGCGCCACAAAAGAACTAAAGGGAGGGACTGGCGTGGCCATACTTGTTATGTAGGGAGAGGTCAGTGGCCATCTTAGAGCCTGGCAAATATGCCAGAAGCCCAAACAAGGGACAATAGACGTATGCAAGCTAGGGATGCCGTATACATCGCTGAGACAGTTCACCCCGAAGGAGTAGAGACCATGTCTCAGCGATGAAACACAGCTGGCAAAGTTTAAAATAATCCCGAATACCAGGGTATATCCCAAGGCAGTTCATACATACTTTCTAGACGCCTATAGCACGCACATAAACATCACATATGAATATACATAAATACATATATGTGCATACACCAACACAAATATAAGAATCTATACTTTACACGCATATATATATATCAATATAAAGAGTACCATACACTTTAAAAATTCACTTTCATTTACAATAAAAAACCATAATGGTAAAGATATATATTCGTGTATGCATAAGTATTGAAAATAAAAGAATAAATAAATAAAGTGAGGATAATAGACAGAGAGCGAATACAGGTGAGTGAACACGCGTGCTCGTGACAGTGATAAAAAGAGAAAAATACAAAAGAAATAAAATATGTGAGAAGAGATGAGGACGGCACCTGAAAAACATAAAACCGCTGTTACTCATACACAAGTCTTACACACATTTTTTATGTGGATCATTGTATAATGTGCTGTATAAATCGACAAAAATAGGGACCTATATGAAAGTGTCAAAATACAGATCGTTGTAAAATGTGTTATATAAAAGGAGAAAAAATATACTTATCTGTGTACAGATATAAAAACAATATATGAAATAATAAATATGTAGTAACCTGAAATCCATCAATGTAGATGGTCTAATACATAATAATATATCCAACAATAAACATGGATTGACCTAAAATCCATATGTGTAAAAAAAATATACTACATCATTACATATCCAATAATAAATATTTTGTGGAATAAAGTGCATATGTGTAAATATGATGTCATAATGAATTTGTTTCATAAAACATAAAACAAGTGAATTTGTGCATATTCAATATATATATAATATGCTATAGGGCATAAACATGAGCATGTAAATATATGAATTAGTGCACCCATAGTTCCATGTAATACTAAAAATATAAATAAGGTCGGTACACAAAGAAATATAGTATATACATGAAATAGATATGATATCGTGCAGAAATACAGACATACCAATATATAAATGAATATACCAATAGGCATATATAAGAATAAAAATAGAGCCGGTACGCATAAAAGTACCAATACCTACCCCTTGAGAAAGCTGAAGACATACCGAGACGCCAAATCCATATATAGAAAAGAAAAACAAGTATATAAATGCGTATACATAAGGTAACACTCCCATGCATACAGAGGGCCCGCATGTGGTAATAACCAATAGGAGAAAGGGGGAACAAGCCCACAATTTCCAAAGTTGAACATCATAGACAACCTCCACTATAGAACTGGACGAATGGACCATAGGTATCCATAACACCTGTAGAAAGATTAAGAATTTATTGGAAGATGGTATCAGATAATCAAAATATTCCAACCTGAGTGTACATGTTACACCAACAAAAAATTGCCTTACATATACCCTGATGTACTCCACCCAGCTTACATATACCCTGATGTACTCCACACAGTTTACATATACCCTGATGTACTCCTCACAGCTTACATATACCCTGATGTACTCCGCACAGATTACATATACCCTGATGTACTCCACCCAGCTTACATATACCCTGATGTACTCCACCCAGCTTACATATACCCTGATGTACTCCACCCAGCTTACATATACCCTGATGTACTCCGCCCAGCTTACATATACCCTGATGTACTCCACCCAGCTTACATATACCCTGATGTACTCCACCCAGCTTACATATACCCTGATGTACTCCACACAGCTTACATATACCCTGATGTACTCCGCACAGATTACATATACCCTGATGTACTCCACCCAGCTTACATATACCCTGATGTACTCCGCCCAGCTTACATATACCCTGATGTACTCCGCCCAGCTTACATATACCCTGTTGTACTCCGCACAGTTTACATATACCCTGATGTACTCCACCCAGCTTATATATACCCTGATGTACTCCGCCCAGCTTACATATACCCTGATGTACTTCACACAGCTTACATATACCCTGATGTACTCCACACAGCTTACATATACCCTGATGTACTCTTCCCAGCTTACATATACCCTGATGTACTCCGCCCAGTTTACATATACCCTGATGTACTCCTCCCAGTTTACATATACCCTGATGTACTCCGCCCAGCTTACATATACCCTGATGTACTCCGCACAGCTTACATATACCCTGATGTACTCCACCCAGTTTACATATACCCTGATATACTCCTCACAGCTTACATATATCCTGATGTACTCCGCACAGCTTACATATACTCTGATGTACTCCTCACAGCTTACATATACCCTGATGTACTCCGCCCAGTTTACATATACCCTGATGTACTCCGCACAGCTTACATATACCCTGATGTACTCCGCCCAGCTTACAAATGTCCCCACATTATAAATTGAAATAACAGTAAAACCAAGCAAAATCTGCGCTTCAAAAGCCAAATGGTGGTCCAACTGAGCCTGGCAGTGTGCCCAAACGGCAATTTATGACCACATATGGGATATTACTGTATTCTGTAGAACCTGCTTAACTATTTATGGGGTGTGCGTCTACGATGGTACAAGCTGGGCACAACACATTGGGCACTGAAGTGGCATATCTGTGGAAAAGGGCAATATTCAATCTGCAACATCTATTGTGTACTAATTTTTGCAAAACACTTGTGGGGTCAAAATGCTCACTACCTTCTAGATGAATTCCTTGAGGGATGTAGTTTCCAAAATGGGGTAAGTTTTTTGGGGTTCCACTGTACTGATACTATAGCTCAATGCAACATGGTGTCAAAAAACGAATCTTGTAAAATCTCCACTCCAAATACTAAATGGCGCTCCTTCCCTTTAGAGCCATAGCCTTACCCTGGAGAGAATGCTTTACAAACGTTGAGGTGCTTTTCTCCTCTAGTCCTTGTGAAAATGCAAAATGTTGGGCTAGAACTACAACTTTTCTACAACTACAATTTTTTTATTTTCACATCCCAATTCTAATAAATTCAGCAAAAACCTGTGTGGTCCAAATGCTCACTGCACCCCTAGATGAATTCCTCAATGGGTGTAGTTTCCAAAATGGGGTCTTTTTTGGGGTGTTTCCTTTGTTTTGGCACCACAAGACCTCTTCTAACCTGACATGGTGCCTGAAATATAATTTAAGAAAAGGAAGGCCCTAAAATCCACTGGGTGCTCCTTTGCTTCTGAGGCCGGTGTTTCAGTCCAGTACCCCACTAGGGCCACATGTGGGATGTTTCTAAAAACTGCAGAATAAGGACAATAAATATTCCGTTGTGTTTCTCTGGTAAAAACCTTCAGTCTTACAGGAAAAATCGATTAAAATGGCATTTCTGCCCAAAAAAAAAATGGAATTTGCAAATTTCCCTTCCACATTGCTTTAATTCCTGTGAAACGCATAAAGGGTTAAGAAACTTTCTAAATACTGTTTTGAATACTTTAAGGGGTGCAGTTTTTAAAATGGGGTGATTTGTAGGGGTTCATAATATATAAGGCCCTCAAAGCCACTTCAGATCCGTTCTGTTCCCTAAAAAAATAGGCTTTTGACATATTCTTGAAAATGTGAGAAATTGCTGCTAAATTTATAAGCCTTGTAATGTCCCAGAAAAATAAAGGGATGTTTAAAAAATGATGCAAACATAAAGTAGACATATGGGAAATGTTTAGCCAACTGAGCAATAAACCCAAATATATCAGTGGTCCTAGTGACTAATAACTTAGACCAAAAAAGAAAAGAACAGTCACGACCAAATAATTGAAGAAATACAAAAAATCCTTTATTAAACTCAAATAGACAAATGCAAGCGGACAACATAGAACATATTAAAATAGCGTAACCCTCGCAAAATCAAAGATGGAATCAGAACACTAGCGCAGCAGGACAACCAAATAGTAATCCGGAAAAATGATCCCCCAAAAATGCTAAAGTGTCTAAGTAGTTTTCAAGCAGGCAATAAGTATAAAACTTTTGCACAGATAGGCATATACCAAAAAATAAATGTGAATACAATCAAGATAATGACATATGAACAGCAATATACATACACCTGCAGAGTACGGGAATAGCCGGGACATCAAAGACCGGGGGTCCACTGCTGAACCCAACGCGCGTTTCGCAAATGCTTCGTCAGGGGAAATATGGGAAATGTTGACTAATGACTATTTTGTGTGGTATTACTATCTGTCTTACCAGCAGATACATTTGACTTTAGAAAAATGACAATTTTTGCAATTTTTCTCAAAATTTTTGTGTTTTTCACAAAAACATTTAATTTTTCACTAACATAAAGTACAATATGTCACGAGAAAACAATCTCAGAATCGCTTGGATAGGTAAAAGCATTCCGGAGTTATTACCACATAAAGTGACACGTCAGATTTAAAAAATGAGGCTCTGTCATTTGGTCCAAAACTGGCTGTGGCGGGAAGGGGTTAAAGCTACAGAGACAAAATATCAAAATAAGGAAAGAAGAGAATGTTTCAGGTGCAACAAACAGGGACACCTAAAGAAGGACTGTACAATATGGAAAGCAGAACAGCAGAAACCATTTCCAAAAGGGACTAAAGAAAAGGTCAAAACCACAATCTCTGATCCACGTGCAGATAATTGGAATGGCAGATTTATAGGGACAAATGGGGGCAGCAGAAAGGAAGAACAGAACTCTGACGGAAATGATCAGATGCATGCTGACAGATCCTGGATTACCTGAAAAATATTGGTCCCTAGTACATTTTATGGGCAGGCTAAAATTCCGCCAATACCTACCCAGTAAGAGGGCAAGGTATGGGATAAAAATGTACAAACTGAGCAGCTCAGGTTTTGGGTTTATGAAGGGAAGGACTTCAGGATTGAACCCCCAGAATCCCCCCCCTCTTGGAGCTCCAACATTACGTGGATAACTTCTACATCAGCATCCCACTATTTAAATGCCTCTCCACCAGAAATACTGCAGCCTGCGGCACGGCAACGTGTCAAAAGGGGTGCATTATGCAGCGAGAACGTGTTGTTCGTCAAGTATAAGGACAAGCATGATGTCCTTCTCTTGACCACAATACATGGAAATGGCAGCACCCCTGTCCCTGTACGAGGTGCCACCACGGTGACCCACAATCCAGATTGCATCGTGGGCTATATATAATAAGTACTTGGGAGGGGTTGATCTCTCAGATCAAGTGCTGAAGCCGTATAGTGCAATGCGGAAGACAAGGGTGTGGTACAAAAAGGTGGCCGTGCCATTGGTACAGATGGCATTGTATCACACTTACGTGCTATGCAAATGTAAAGGCCGGACAGAGTCATTCCTTAATTTTCAGGAGGAGATTATCAAGGTGCTTGTGTTTGAAAACCAGGTTGGGGAGGGCCCAAACACATCTGCTGAAAGTGAGGGCGCCCGTATTGTACCAGGGCAACACTTTACCGGCATCGTTCCCCAAACTGCAAAGAAGGGGAGATCCAAAAAAAGGTGCAGAGTGTGTAGCAAAAGGGGCATAAGAAGGGACACCACTTATCAGTGTGACACCTGCCCCGAAAAAACGGGTCTGTGCATAAAGGATTGCTACAAGGCTTACCACACATCTATGAATTATTAATTGTATTATTTATGTACCTTTTATTATACTGATTTGCTCTTCACATCATACACATGCCCCCACATTATATATTGAAATACCAGTAAATACGTCCTAATTCAAATAAATTTAGACAAAAAACCTGTGCGGTCAAAATGCTAATTATACCCTTAGATAAGTACCTTGAGGGGTGTCGTTTTCTAAATTGGGTTACTTTTGGGGTGTTTCAACTGTTTTGGGCCCTCAGGGGCTTTGCAAATGCGACAGGGTGCCGCAAACCAATCCAGCAAACTCTGAATGTCAAATAGCACTCCTTCCCTTCTAAGCCCTGCCGTCTATCCAAATAGCAGTATATAACCACATATTGGGTATTGCTGTGCTCAGGAAGATTTTCTTTATAAATGTTGGTGTGCCTTTTCTCCTTTAGTCCTTGTGGAAATGAAAAAAACTTAGGTTTAGTAAAATTTTATCGGAAAAAATTTAGATTTTCATTTTCACTGCCTACTTCCAAAAATTTCTGCAAAAAACCTGTCGGGTCAAAATGCTAACTATATCCTTAGATAAGTTCCTTGAGGGCTATAGTTTCCTAAATGGGGTCACTTTTTGGGGTGGGGTTTCCACTGTTTTGTCCCCCTTTTTGGGGCCTTGCAAATGAGACATGGCCTCTGCAAACCATTCCAGCTAAATTTGAACTCCAAAAGTCAAGTGGCGCTCTTTCCCTTCTGTAGTTTCCAAATTAGCGTCACTTTTGGGGGGTTTCTACTGTTTTGGCACCTCAAGACCTCTTCAAACCTGACATGGTGCCTAAAATATATTCTAATAAAAAGGAGACAAAATCCATTAAGTGCTCTTTTGCTTCTGAGGCCTGTGTTTCAGTACAAAAATTTCAAAACCTGGGAAAAAAATATTGAGTTGCGTTTCTCTGGTAAAACTTTCTGTGTTACAGATAAAATGGATCAAAAATGATTTTCTGCAAAAAAAAAATGAAATGTGAACATTTCACCTCCACTTTGCTGCAATTCCTATGAAGCACCTAAAGGGTTTAGAAACATTCTAAAAGCTGTTTTTAATACTTTGAGGGGTTAGGTTTTTAAAATGTAAGGTTTTCTTATATATTAAAAATTAGGTTTCTAATATATAAGGCCCTCAAAGTCACTTTAGAACTGAACTGCTTTCTAAAATAATAGCCTTTTGAAATTTTCTTGAAATCGTGAGAAATTGCTGCTAAAGTTCTAAGCCTTGTAACGTCCTAGAAAAGAAAAGAATTTTCAAAAAACGATGCCAACATAAAGTAGACATATGGGATATATGGGATATGTGAACTAGTAACTATTTTGTGTGGTGTTGCTATCTGTCTTACAAGCAGATACATCTAAATTTTGAAAAATGCCAATTTTTACAAATTTTCTCAAAATGTTGGTGTTTTTTACAAATAAACGCGGAATGTATCGACCAAATTTTACCACTAACTTAAAGTCCAATGTGTCACGAGATAACAATCTCAGAATCGCTTGGATAGGTGAAAGCATTCTGAAGTTATTACCACATCAAGTCACACATGTCAGTTTTGAAAAAAATGGCCTGGTCCATTAGGCGTAAACAGGCTGTGTCCTTAAGGGGTTAATACATGGTCCCCGGTATCAGTGGACCAACACACCATTGATAAGGAAAGAAGGGTTCTTGATAGCAAACCATAGGATCGAAAACCCGGGGTAGCCAAAACCATGAATAATTGGATACAGGCCTTTTCCGTTATGGGTTGTGTCATGGGTCAGCACCACCCTGAACGCTGTTCGGAACATTTCATTTACATGGATAGCATTTATAGTGCTTATAAGTCACATGGCAGTTCCACATGGTGGCGCTACGATGAAGATTTCAGACGTCGTCTAGCGTTATAATCAGATATTAGTTGGTGTGTTAAATCCACTGACGTATGGTTGGGTCTTATGATGACCCAAAAAACAGACCCCTTTCCATCAATGGCCTCTGGCTCATCAGCTCCTTTTCCTCAAGGGTCAGTGGCCGTCCGCAGGTCTGGTGCATGCTGCTTTTTCAATGAAGGCCATTGTAAGTTTGCAGGATTATGCAAATATAAGCATGAGTGCTCCGCATGTGGAGGTCCACACACAGCATCTTGCGGTTCCCACCCAACACATGAGGCACCTTCAAAGCAAAATGCTCAATGTGACGGAAAGGACCCCAGTGAGCGAAACCACGATGGGGCCTTGGCTAGATAAGTATCCTGACAGAGCAGCGGCAGCACAGTTACGTTTTGGTTTCACGTTTGGTTTCTTTATCCCGTTTAACATAAACAGCCATTCTTTATTTGTGGACAACTTGAAATCGGTTAGGGAGCAGCCGGAGGTCTTAAGGGAGAAGTTGGCGAAAGAAGTATCTTTAGCTAGAATCGAGGGTCCTTTCTTCCCTAACCTCCGGGTTTCTCCGTTGGGAGTGGTCCCAAAGAAGGAAGTCGGTAAGTTCCGCCTTATACACCATCTTTCATTTCCTAAAGGTCTTTCGGTAAACTATGGGACTTCGTTGGAGGATTCCTCGGTCTCTTACGTTTCCTTTGATCGTGCAGTTGCGCTGGTCAGGGAGGCGGGCCGCGGTTCCCTGATGCTGAAATCAAATATAGAATCAGCTTTTCGCTTGCTGCCAGTACACCCAGATTGATATCACCTATTAGGCTATTTCTTTGGGGATCACTATTATTTTGATACTTGCATGCCCATGGGCTGTTCCATATCATGTCACTATTTCGAGATGTTTAGCTCATTTCTGTAATGGGTGGTAAGATATGAGACTGGTTCACGGTCAGCAATTCATTATTCAGACGATTTCTTATTTGTCGCCCCAGCAGATGAGGATACCGGCCATCACATGCTAAAAACATTTCAATTCTTCATATCTCGTTTTGGCGTCCCTCTTTCTGCAGAAGAAACCGAAGGTCCAATAACAAGGTTGTCATTCCTCGGCATTGAAATTGACACCATAGAAATGGTTTTCAGGTTACCTGAAGAAAGATTAAGAAACTTTTTAGCTTGATTGAAGGATTTTGTGGAGTAGTAAAAGTCACTACTGGGTCTTTTGGTCTTTGCTTGCCGTGTCATTCCAATGGGAAGGATTTTGTCCCACCGCTTATCATTGGCTACTCGAGGAGTTAAATTAGCTGGGCATCGGATTCGCCTCACCAAACCCTTAAAAGCGGACCTTACCATATGGGGTAGTTTTCTTTCCAACTATATCTTTATATCCAAGTATATATACTATATACTTTCCAAGTATATCTTTCCAAACATACATGTTTCAGGTCAGGAGAAGGCAACAATGCAGAATTATCATTATACACAGATACATCGGGCTCCTGCGGTTTTGGAGCAGTTGTTTGCCCGGCTTGGTGTATCATCCTGGCCTGCAGCGTGGCATGCCGCTGGCCTTTGCCGTAATCTTACTTTGTTGGAACTTTTTCCAATCATTCTGGCAGTCGAAATCTGGGGACCAATGTTCAAAAATCGACATATTTGTTTCTGGTCCGACAACGCCAGTGTGGTTGCCGGTATTAACAGTCTGTCTTGTTCTTCACTATCTGTTATATCTTTATTACGTGACTTAGTTTTGCGCTGTCTACAACATAACATTTATTTTAGATCAAAACATGTTCCTGGTCTTAATAATGTTGTTGCTTTTTCTCTCTCACGTTTTCGCTGGCACGAATTCCAGCCTTTGCTGCCCAATACGAAGAGGGTCCGCATCTCATGCCCAAATCATTTATGGGAGTTGGTGGACCTCAACTGATGTCTCTCGTCAGTTCATCAGTAGCGCCTGCTACGTGGCAGAGAAACGCTAAGGCGTGGTTGGAGTGATTACAGGTCGTGAAAGGTCGCAATATTTCTTCTTCGGATAAGTTATGTTTAGAGGTAACAATTGAATATGTTCTATCCTTGAGGGCTTTAAACATATCTGGCACAGCCGCACAAAAACGTTTATCTGGTATTGCTTTTTATTTTAACCCCTTCCCTCTTTGGCCGCTTTTGACCTTCCTGACAGAGCCTCATTTTTCAAATCTGACATGTTTCACTTTATGTGGTAATAACTCCGGAATGCTTTTACCTATCCAAGCGATTCTGAGATTGTTTTCTCGTGACACATTGGACTTTATGTTACTGGCAATATTTGCCCGATACATTCAGTATTTAATTGTGAAAAACACCAAAATTGAGCGAAAAATTGCAAAAATTAGCATTTTTCTCAATTTAAATGTATCTGCTTGTAAGACAGGCAGTTATACCACACAAAAATGTTGCTAACTAACATCCCCCATATGTCTACTTTAGATTGGCATCGTTTTTTGATCATCATTTTATTTTTCTAGGACGTTACAAGGCTTAGAACTTTAGCAGCAATTTCTCACATTTTCAAGAAAATGTGAAAATGCTATTTTTACAGGGGCCAGTTCAGTTGTGAAGTGGCTTTGAGGTCCTTAGATATTAGAAACCCCCAATAAGTCACCCCATTTTAAAAACTGCACCCCTCAAAGTATTCAAAACAGCATTTAGAAAGTTTCTTAACCCTTTAGACATTGCGCAGGAATTAAGGCAAAGTAGAGGTGAAATTTACAAAGTTCATTATTTTTTTCCAGAAATTCATTTTGAATCCATTTTTTTTGTACCACAGAATGTTTTACCCAAGAAATGCAACTCAATATTTATTGCCCAGGTTCTGCAGTTTTAGGAAATATCCCACATATGGCCCTAGTGTGCTACTGGACTGAAGCACCGGCCTCAGAAGCAAAGGAGCACCTGGTGGATTTTGGGCCTCCTTTTTATTAGAATATATTTTAGGCACCATGTCAGCTTTGAACAGGTCTAGTGGAACTGAAACAGTGGAAACCCCCCAAAAGTGACCCCATTTTGGGAAACTACACCCCTCGAGGAATTTATCTAGGGGTGTAGCAAGCATTTTGACCAGCCAGTTTTATTGCAAAAATTTTTGGAACTAGGCCATGAAAATGAAAATCTACATTTTTTCAAATAAAATGTAGGTTTAGCTAATTTTTTTTCATTTCCAAAAGAACTAAAGTAGAAAAAGCACCACAACATTTGTAGAGCAATTTCTCCCGAGTAAAACAATACCCCACATGTGGTAATAAACGGTTGTTTGGACACACGGAGGGCTTAGAATGGAAAGTGCGCCATTTGGCTCTTGGAGCTCAAATTTATCAGGAATGGTTTGTGGAGGCCATGTCGCATTTGCAAAGCCCCTGAGGTGACAAAACAGTGGAAACCCCCAACAAGTGACCCCATTTTGGAAACTATACCCCTCGAGGAATTAATCTAGGGGTACAGTGAGCATTTTGACCCGCCAGTTTTTTTGCAAAAATTTTTGGAACTAGGTCATGAAAATGAAAATCTACATTTTTTCAAATATAATGTAGGTTTAGCTAATTTATTTTAATTTCCAAGAGAACTAAAGTAGAAAAAGCACCACAACATTTGTAGAGCAATTTCTCCCGAGTAAAACAATATCCCACATGTGGTAATAAACGGTTGTTTGGACACACGGCAGGGCTTAGAAGGGAAAGAGCGCCATTTGGCTCTTGGAGCTCAAATTTAGCAGGAATGGTTTGCGGAGGCCATGTCGCATTTGCAAAGCCCCTGAGGTGACAAAACAGTGGAAACCCCCAACAAGTGACCCCATTTTGGAAACTATACCCCTCGAGGAATTTATCTAGGGGTACAGTGAGCATTTTGACCGGCCAGTTTTTTTGCAAACATTTTTGGAACTAGGCCATGAAAATGAAAATCTACATTTTTTCAAATATAATGTAGGTTTAGCTAATTTTTTTTCATTTCCAAGAGAACTAAAGTAGAAAAAGCACCACAACATTTGTAGAGCAATTTCTCCCGAGTAAAACAATACCCCACATGTGGTAATAAACGGTTGTTTGGACACACGGCAGGGCTAAGAAGGGAAAGAGCGCCATTTGGCTCTTGGAGCTCAAATTTAGCAGGAATGGTTTGCGGAGGCCATGTCACATTTGCAAAGCCCCTGAGGTGACAAAACAGTGGAAACCCCCAACAAGTGACCCCATTTTGGAAACTATACCCCTTGAGGAAATTATCTAGGGGTATAGTGAGCATTTTGACCCCACAGGTTTTTTGCAGAAATTTTTGCAAGTAGGCTGTGAAAATGAAAATCTACATTTTTTCAAATAAAATGTAGGTTTAGGTATTTTTTTTTCATTTCCACAAGGACTGAAGGAGAAAAAGCACCGCAACATTTGTAAAGCAACTTCTCCCGAGTAACACAATACCCCTCATGTGGTCACAAACATCTGTTTGGACACACGGTAGGGCTCAGAATGGAAGGAGCACCATTTGGATTTTGGAATGGTTTCTGGGTGTCATGTCATATTTGCTGAGCCCCTGTAGTACTAGTACAGTGGAAACACCTCAAAAGTGACTCCATTTGTGAAACTGCACCCCCTGAGGAATCATCTAGGGGTATAGTGAAAATTTTGATCCCAAAGGTTTTTTGCTGAATTAATTAGAATTAAGCCATGAAAATGAAAAATAATTTTTTTTTCCAACAAGATGTAGTTTTAGATACACATTTTTCATTTTTACAAGGAATAGAGAAGAAAAAGCACCCAAACATTTGTAAAGTAATTTCTCCCGAGTACGGTAACACCCCATATGTGGTTATAATCAGCTGTTTACGTATATGGGAGCATTCAGAAGAAAAGGAGCGGTATTTATCTTTTGGAGCGTAGATTTTGCTGGAATGGTTTGTGGACGCCATGTTGCATTTGCAAAACCCCTGATGTACCAAACAAAAGTGACCCCGTTTTAGAAACTACACCCCTAAAGGCATTTATCAAGGGATGTAGTGAGAATTTAGACTCCACAGGTGTTTTTCAGAAATGAATACGCAGTGGATTGTGCAAAGTGAAAATTGCAATTTCTGCACTGATCTGCCCATTCACCGCACAAGATAATGTGCCCCTAGAGAATCTTACCACATAAATTGTTAAGCGGGTTCTCCCGGGTATGGTAATGCCTTGCTTGTGGCCATAAATTGCTGTTTGGGCACACTGTAGGGCTAAGAAGGGAAAAACCGCCATTTTGAGCATGGATTTTGCTTGGTAATAGTTCTGTTTGGGGTTTTGCTGGTATTTCCGTTTATAATGTGGTGGCATATGTAATCTGTGCGGAGTATATCAGGATATATGTAATCTGTGCGGAGTACATCAGGGCATAATAAGAGGTTATAATAATGGGGCAAATAATACAATTATCCATAGAAGTGTGTTACGAAGTGAAGCGATCCATTATGCACAGGCCGGTGTCGCACTGATAAACGGTTTTCTTTCTTATCCCCCTTTTGTAACACTCTGCACATTTTGGGGACTTTTTCTCCTTCGTAGTTTGGGAAATATTACTGGGAAAGTTTTGCGCTGGTATAATACGGGCACCCTCGTCTCCAGCGGATGTGCTATGTCCATTCCCTTTCCTAGTTCCTAATTACTAGGGCCCTGAAACTGAAGGAATGTTCCCCTCCGGCCTGCGCATTGAGATGTTTTTTCATCACCGCATTACTAGTGCCGTAACTTTTTTATTTTTCAGTTGATTGAGCGGTGTGCGGGCTTGTTTTTTGCGAGACGGGTTTTAGATTTTATTCGTACCATTTTAGAACACATACGACTTTTTGATCACTTTTTATTTCATTTTCTGGTAAAGGAAGTTACCAAAAACAAGTAATTCTGGAATCGTTTTTTATTGGGTTTTTTATCGGCATCCACAGTGTGCCCTAAATTACATGTTAGCTTTATTCTGCGGGTCGATACGATTACGGCGATACCAAATTTATATAGTTTTTTTTATGTATTGCGGCTTTTGCACAATAAAATCACTTTTTTTTATAAAATCATTTGTTTTCTGTGTCGACATTCTAAGACCCATAACGTTTTTATTTTTGTGTGCACGAAACGGTGTCAGGGATTATTTTTTGCGGGACGGATTGTCGTTTTTATTAGTGCTATTTTTGAGTAAATGTGACTTTTTGATCACTTTTTATAGCATTTTTTGGAAGGAGATGTGACCTAAAAACAAAGATTCTGGCGCTGTTTTTCATGGTTTTTTTTTACCGCGTTCACCGTGCGGGATAAATTACATAATAGTTTTGTAGTTTGGGTCGTTACGGACGCGGCAATACCAATTATGTATAGTTTTTTTTATTTTTACGGTTTTTCCGATAATAAAAGACTTACTATGGGAAAAAAGTCAGTTTAGCTTTATTTTTATTTGAAATGTGTGTGTTTTTATTGTTTTACCACATTTTTATTAACTTTTTTTAACTTTTTTTACTTGTCCCACTAGGGGACATGAGGGCCTGATGCCCCGATCGCTACTCTAATACACTGCACTACATACGTAGTGCAGTGTATTAGCGCTGTCAGTTATTCACTGACAGCAAGCCTATGAGGACTCGCCGCAGGCGGGTCCTTATCGGCTCCCGTACAAGGCAGACTCGGACGCCATTTTCTGGCGTCCGATTGCCACAGCAACCCAGCGATTGCATCTATTGAGCGCAGCATCTGAGGGGTTCGTCTTCCGGATCGGAGAATAGCTCCGGTCCTGGCAGTTACAGGAGGGTGCCAGCTGTATAATACAGCTGTCACCCCGCGGTGATGGTGCCGGCTCTGCTTCTGAGCCCGCACCATCACTGCGCCGTACATGTACGGCGCTTTGCGGGAAGCACCTCCCGACAGCGCCGTATATATACGGCGGATGTCGGGAAGGGGTTAAGTTACTGGGTTGGGGGGGGGGGATGTCACCAAATGCTTTTTAATTACCCAGGCTGGAAAAAGTGTCATATTCGTCATGAATCACGACGGCCAATTTCCTATCCCTTGCTTTGCTGTTTTGTAATGGCATGTCCAAAAATGTGCTCATCTCCATACGAGACTTTACTGGCCCTCAGTTTCAGCCTTGCCTTCTTTAAGCCTTTAGAATCAGTGAATTATTACCTCCTTCAAAAAAAAAAGCAGGGTGGCTTACAGCACACGGATGTTATCATAACCGCTGAGGCTGCTCGATTACGGGTACGAAGATCTAAGACTGACGTGTTTGGATTCACCTGCGTGCCACCCAGGGCGCGGTCTGCCCCATCTGTTTACTTTCTGAGTATTTACTCATTCGTTTCCATAGCTCCCAGTTCCTAGTACATATGGATCGCACTCCCCTCACCATTTATCAGTATAGAACAGTTCTCCACCGCTGCCTTATCATCGCGGGTGTTTCCCCAAAAGAATTTGGGACCCACTCATTTAGAATTGGGGCGGGTATGGGGGCTGCTAGAGATGGTTTATCAGACGCTGAGGTTCTGCGTATTGGTCGGTGGCATTCCTCTTGCTTCGCCAGATACATACGTCCGGATTTGTTATTGTAGAACACTGTCATAATGTGTTTTTCTTTTCTTTTAGATCATGTTAGGCCCACAGTTTGGATGCTAGAGCATTCTTATATGTTCTGGGCCGCCCAGTGGGCTGAATGTAGGCCTGGTGCCCGTGCGTTGGGCTTTCGAGAAGTCAATATTTCTTGGAGAGGAATACGTGGTTTAAAATGGTGTCAAGTCCTTCCACAAGTGGTAAACCTCAGCAAAGGTGTTAATAGCCGGTGATACTGGTCATTCACGCGGGGGGGGGGGGGGGGGGAATGATCTCGGTTTCCTTAGAATGGTCGAATTGATGACGTTAATGCGCTCTGATATGGAGCGCTTCTCCTCATTTTTCTCCGAAATCATACTCGTCTGGTCAGAGATTGTCCCCCGGGTGCGCGGGATGCGGATGCAGTGGAAAGAGCTAGGCGCACAGTTAATAATCGTATCTCCAGATTTGTTAGATCCCGTTTTGGGGTGGTTGTCCGACCGCCAACTGGAAGGCGACAATAGCAAACTGATGAGGATAGATGGGGTTCACCTCAATGATATTGGGGTAGATATTTTTCGATCCGGTCTACAGGACGGAGTTGAACCGGCAGCCTTTCTACTGGGTGGGGGTCGGAACCCTGTGTAGGCATACATGGGCTCCTTCATGGCGGTCTTTGAGACTTTGGTGGTATGAGTAGGAGCTAAGAGGGCGGATTTGCCCGTCGGCAGTCTGGCAGTTGGCATAACGCCTGATCGCTGTGGAAAAATATATAACGGTTTCACCGCTAAGCGGTTCTGGTTTAAAAGGTTAAAAAAAGACTAAATTTGGTGTCCTGGTCTTTATTTCTATATTAGTCAATAAGAAAGCTTCCCTCGCATGTTATGTTTGGTTTACCCTGCTTACAGCCTGAATGAGGGACTCCCCTCTAATAAATCACAATGCCTTAAATGGGTTTTTCTGATTGTGTTATATAAATTGGACGTCCCCCATAACTGTATCGTACAACCAGAGACAGTGAATCACGTACAATCAACAATAGTCGATTCAAATGATAGTCAGTATAATCTTCAAGCCATCAACCGTTGGAGTATAATGCGAATTTTATTGAACAAATCTCCTAATGATAACAGATTTTTTTTTAGAAGTAAAAAACTCAAAATGCACTGTTTCAACTTATTATGCACAACAGAGATCAAAACATTTTAACCCCTTCCCGACGTAAACAACTTTCAGATTTTCATTTTCGTTTTTTCCTCCCCACATTCCAGAAGCCATAACGTCTTTATTTTTCCGTCGTGAGTGAGCCCACTCCATACTTCCCCTTCCCGGCTATGACGTAACTGTATGTCATATGTCGGGAAGGGGTTAAAGGTTGTAAAGAGAACTAAAATGGTAATTTGTTGAATTTGCAGCACCAGGAGGTCATATTTACAGAAATCAAAATCTCTTTCAATCAAAAAAAACTTAACAGGCCAAGTTACATGTTAACATAGGACCCCTTCTTTGATATCACCTTCACAATTCTTGCATCCATTGAATTTGTGAGTATTTGGACAGTTTCTGCTTGAATATATTTGCAGGATGTCAGAATAACCTCCCAAAGCTTCTCTTTTTATGTGAACTGCCTCCCACCCTCATAGATATTTTGCTTGAGGGTGCTCCAAAGGTTCTCAATAGGGTTGAGGTCAGGGGAACGTGGGGGCCACACCATGAGTTTCTCTCCTTTTATGCCCATAGCAGCCAATGACACAGAGGTATTCTTTGCAGCATGAGATGGTGCATTGTCATGCATGAAGATAATTTTGCTACGGAAGGCAGGGTTCTTCTTTTTGTACCATGGAAGAAAGTGGTCAGTCAAACTCTACGTACTTTGCAGAGGTCATTTTCACACCGTCAGGGACCCTAAAGGAGCCTACCAGCTCTCTCCCCATGATTCCAGCCCAAAACATGACTCCGCCACCTCCCTGCTGACGTCGCAGCCTTGTTGGGACATGGTGGCCATTCACCAACCATCCACTACTCCATCCATCTGGACCATCCAGGGTTGCACGGCACTCATCAGTAATCAACACGGTTTGAAAATTAGTCTTCATGTATTTCTGAGCCCACTGCAACCGTTTCTGCTTGTGAGCATTGTTTAGGGGTGGCCGAATAATAGTTTTATGCACACTTGCAAACCTCTGGAGGATCCTATATCCTTAAGGTTCGCGGGACTCCAGAGGCACCAGCGGCTTCAAATACCTGTTTGCTGCTTTGCAATGGCATTTTAGCAGCTGCTCTCTTAATCCTATTCATTTGTCTGGCAGAAACCTTCCTCATTATGCCTTTATCTGAACGAACCCTTCTGTGCTCTGAATCAGCCACAAATCTTTTAAAAGTACGATGATGACGCTTACATTTTCTTGAAATATCCAATGTTTTCATACCTTGTCCAAGGTATTGCACTATTTCACGCTTTTCGGCAGCAGAGAGATCCTTTTTCTTTCCCATATTGCTTGAAACCTGTGGCCTGCTTAATAATGTGGAACGTCCATCTTAAGTAGTTTTCCTTTGATTGGGCACACCTGGCAAACTAATTATCACAGGTGTCTGAGATTGATTACAATGATCCAAAGAGCCCTAAGGCTGGGTTCACACGACCTATTTTCAGACGTAAGCGAGGCATCTGAAAATAAGGCTACAATACGTCGGCAAACATCTGCCCATTCATTCGAATGGGTTTGCCGACGTACTGTGCAGACAACCAGTCATTTACGCGTCGTCGTTTGACAGCTGTCAAACGACGACGCGTAAAAATACAGCCTCGTCAAAAGAAGTGCAGGACACTTCTTTCAGACGTAATTTGAGCCGTTCTTCATTGAACTCAATGAAGAGCAGCTCAAAATTTACGGCTGTCAGAGAAGCCTCGCAAAATGCGAGCAGCTGCATTTACGTCTGAAACGAGGCAGCTGTTTTCTCCTGAAAACTGTCTGTCTTTTCAGACGTAAAAGCCAGTTATCGTGGGCACATACCCTTACACACAAATACCATCCATCAGTTTAATTGAAAAACTAATAATTAAATGTTTATGACACTTAAATCCAATGTGCATAATAATTTGGAACACGGTGTATGTGGTAATAACTTCGGAATGCTTAAACCTATTCAAGCAATTCTGAGACTGTTTTCTTGTGAGACATTGGGCTTTATGTTAGTGGTAAAATTTGGTCGATATATTCAGTGTTTATTTGTGGAAAATAGCAAAATTTTGAGAAAATTTGAAAAAAAATAGAATTTTTCTGAATTTTAAATGCATCTGCTTGTAAGGCAGAGGGTTATACCACCCAAAATAGTTACTAGTTCACATTTCCCATATGTCTACTATAGATTGGCATCATTTTTTCAACATTCCTTTTTTTTTCTAGGACGTTACACGGCTTAGTAACAGCTATTTCTAATATTTTGAATAAAATTTCAAAAGCCTCTTTTTTTTAGGTACTAGTTCAGTTCTGAAGTGGCTTTGAGGGGCTTATATATTAGAAACCCCCATCAAACACCCCATTTTAGAAACTAGACCCTTCAAAGTATTCAAAACAGCATTTAGAACGTTTACTAACCCTTTAGGTGTTAACAGGAATTTAAAACAAAGTAGAGGTAAATTTACAAATTTAATTTTTTTGTCAGAAAATCCATTTTAATTAAATTTTTTCCTGTAAAACAGGTTTTACCAGAGAAACACAACTCAATATTTATTACCCAGATTCTGCCGTTTTTAGAAATATCCCACATAACCTAGTGCGGTAATGGACTGAAGCCCCGGCCTCCGAAGCAAAGGAGCACCTAGTGGATTTTGAGGCCTCCTTTTTATTACGCACTATGTCGGGTTTGAAGAGGTCTTGTGGTGCCAAAACAGTGGAAACCCCCGAAAAGTGACCCTATTTGGCAAACTACACCCCTCGAGGAACTTATCGAGGGGTATAGTGGGCATTTAGATCCCACAGGTTTTTTTGCTGCAATTTGTGGAATTAGGCTGTGCAATTGAAAATCTAATTTTTCCGATAAAAGGTACGAATTTTTAATTTTGACTAGGAATAAAGGAGAAAAAGCCCCTCAACATTTGTAAAGCAATTTCTCCCGATTACAGCAATACACCATATGTGGTAATAAACTGCTGGTTGGACAAACGCCAGGGCTCCATGTAGATTTTGCCTGATTGGTTTCTGGGCGCCATGTCGCATTTTCAGAGCTTCTGAGGTACCAGAACAGGGTAAACCCCCCAAAAGTGACCCTATTTTGGAATCTAGACCCCTTGAGGAATTCATTGTAGTTTTCATGGGGTGCATGCAACTTTTTGATCAGTTTTTGTTCTATTTTTGAGAGGCGTGGTGACTAAATAACAGCAATTCTACTATTGTTTTTTATCCCTTTTTTTTTTTACAGCGTTCTCTTTGCACTATAAATGACATATTCACTTTATTCCGCGGGGCGATACGATTAAGGCGATGCCAGATGTTTATAGTTTTTTTTATGTCTTATGGACAATAAAATACTTTTTATAAAAAATCATTTACTTTTTGTGTTACCTTATTCTAAGGCCATAACTTTTTTTATTTTTCCATGAAGAAAGCCATGCGAGGACTTGTTTTTTGCGCAACGAACTGTATTTTCGATCAGCACCATTTTTAGGTATATGCGACTATTTGATCTCTTTTTATTCCATTTTTTGGGAGGTGAAGTGACCAAAAAATTGTGATTCTGGTATGGTTTATTATTATTTTATAATTTATTATTTTAATGTAGTTCAGGTCGTTACAGACTCGGCGATATCAATTATGTATTGTTTATTTATCTATTTTTATTAATAATAAGGGACTGATAATGGAAAAAGGGGGGGTTTTACTTTTTATTACTTTTAAAACTTTTTTTTTTTACTTTGTCCCAGTAGGGGAGTTGAGGGCAGGAGGCCCTGATCACTATTCTAATACACTGCACTACATTGATGCCATTATTAGGCCTCCGGTTGCCACAGCAACCATCGCCGGCCGCTATCATGTAGTGGGACGTCGATGGTAGCTTAACCCTTGAGAAGCTGTGATCGCTATTAAACGCGGCTTCTAAGGGGTTAGTCAGCGGGGATAAAGCGATCGGTCCCCGCTGAAGGAGTTGCGGCAACTGATGTACGAGACAGCAGCTATCACAGCTCCTGTATGTGTCGGGAGGACGGCCGAAATGGCCGATCCTCCTGTGACGTACTATCAGGTCATGGAGCGCGAACTATACAGTTACCATGACCTAACAGTACGTCCAGGAGTGGGAAGGGGTTAAGGAGTCAAATCAGGAGAGGGAGTGAGGGAAAGAAGCCAAGCTGCAGGGTCCAAAGAGGAAGAGGACGAAGGGCATTACTATCTTATAGGGAGCTCTATAGCCCCCTACCATGTGATCACTGGTCAATCCCTGTAGATCATGATGAAGTGATGCCACCCCCCGTTTATTCTTAAAGTGACCTCGCCAGTCAAAGCTCCCAACCGTATGACCCTGGAGAGCTGAAAGTATACAGTGATCTGCATGTACTATAATTATTAACCCGTTGATGTTACAACCAATTTTGTCTTTTGAACTGCAATTAATTTTTTTCGCTTTTGTCTCCCTTCATTGTGATCATTTTGCGGTACATTTAAGGAGGCTCTGTCACCAGATTTTCAAACCCCTATCTCGTATTGCAGCAGATCGGCGTTGCAATGTAGATTACAGTAACGTTTTTTTTTTTTAAAAAACAAGCATTTTTGGCCAAGTTATGAGCATTTTTATATTTATGCAAATTAGCCTTTCTTAAGTACAACTGGGCGTGTTTAAAGTTAAGTCCAAGTGGGCGTGTATTATGTGTGTACATCTGGGCGTTTTTACTTGTTTTACTAGCTGGGCGTTGTGAATGGAAGTGTATGATGCTGACGAATCAGCATCATACACTTCTCTTCGTTAACACCCAGCTTCTGGCAGTGCACAGACACACAGCGTGTCCTCGAAAGATCACGCTGTGACGTCGCTTCCTGCCCCAGGTCCTGCATCGTGTCGGACGAGCGAGGACACATCGGCACCAGGCGACAGAGGCTGTGTAAATAGGGATGAAAATTTAACATAAAGCCGGCGATCAGCCCCCTCACCAGCTGATAAAACACTACAACCACCATCATCTGGTGATCAGTGTCACCAAACCTGTCCTCATTCCTGTCCTCAGTACTGTCATCAGTCCTGTCACCGCCTCTCATCAGACCTGTCCTCAGTCCTGTCACCGCCTTTCATCAGACCTGTCACCGCCTCTTATCAGACCGGTCATCGCCTCTCATCAGACCTGTCACCGCCTCTCATCAGACCTGTCATCGCCTCTCATCAGACCTGTCACCGCCTCTCATCAGTCCTGTCATCGCCTCTTATCCCCTGTACCCAGCTGTATACCCCTAGATTGCCCACTGCCCGAGGTCCCGGTTAGGTAGCAATGACACCTCTCATTTAGAATTTGGTAGGTAGGTAGGGTATCCCCACTTTCAAATACAGCAGGGTCACTGGTGGATGCTCCGCTCCTATTGTTCAGTTGAAATATTTAAAAAAAAAACAACGGTCATCAGACCTGTCATCAGACCTGTCATCAGACCTATCATCAGACCTGTCATCAGACCTGTCATAAGACCTGTCATCGCCTGTCATCAGACCTGTCATAAGACCTGTCATCGCCTGTCATCAGACCTGTCATCAGACCTGTCATCTCCAGTTAGAAATATGAAATATGGCCCAAAGGCTTTACACCGCTGATGAGGCAAACCAAATGTTATGCTCAGATACAGACACAGCAGGTGAAGGTGAAGCAGTTTGTGCTAGCGAAACTGACTCTGAACCCCCCGTCAGCGCGGAAGAGTCGCAGCTCCTGCCATGCTCGAATTATCATGGGTAGCTGCAGATAATTATAGCCCCAAGTGCCTGATTTTACAGCCTCCTCAGGTATCAATTTGATGCCACAGGGTTCGGGGCCATACATTTTTTTTCCATTTTTTTTCTGACTCCCTAATAAATTTATTGGTTGAGCAGACGAACATCTATGCTGCTCAGTTTATCTCCCAAAACCCTGACCCCCTACTCTGCCAAAGGCCAAAATTGTACTCCAACAAATACAGCAGAGCTGCATACATTCTGGGGCATGTTTAAGTTTTGGCATTATAAAAAGCCCCCTATTAGAGATGACTGGTCCTCTGATATATTATATAGCCCCCTGTAAAGGATTTGTCTGACACAGCTTCTGTGTCGACGCCCGTGGTTAATCAGCCTGCATCTGTGCCTAGGTCTGTTAGAGTGACTTGATCTGCTACCACTCAAGTTGGTAGGCTCAGGAGTGGGAGAACCTATCACAGCCTGGACAGACGGTTCTAGCTCCCACCCTTGGTCTATGTATACCTTCATTTGCTGCTTGTCCTTTGCCTGTGATTCTCTCTGGTTCCTGGCTCTGCCATTCCTGCTACTTACAATTGACCTGCTCCATATTGACGCTAGCTTGATTGACTACTATTCTTCTGCTCTGCTTTTGTTACCACGTACTCTCCTGGTTTGACTCGGCTCGTTCACTACTTCTGTTGCTCACGGTGTTGCCGTGGGCAACTGCCCCACTTCCCTCTCTTCTGTGTACCCTGTCTTGTGTTGTCTGTCGTGCACATATTGAGTGTAGGGACCGTCGCCCAGTTGTACGCGGTCGCCTAGGACGGGCCGTGCAAGTAGGCAGGGACTATGTTACGGGTAGATTAGGGCTCACTTGTCCGTCTCCCTACCCCGTCATTACACCCCCCCTCTCCACCGCACAGTAATGAGGACACGCTTTGAGGCGATACTTAAATTCCTGCATTTTACTGATAACAGTCGCTGCCCACCCCCAGATGCCCCAAATTTGGACAGTTTTTTTTAAAATAAGGCCAATAATTGACCATTATTGTCAAACATTTTCCCAAAATTATATCCCTATACAGAATATTGCGGTGGATGAATCCCTAGTTTGTTTTGAGGGAAGGCTCAGGTTTAGGCAGCACCTTCCAAACAAAAGGGCCCGGTACGTTATTAAATTATATAAAATCTGTGGGAGTGCCCCCGTGTATACCCATCGCTTCAGGGTGTATGAGGGAAAGGACTCTAAAATTGATCCCCTGAATGCCTCCCCGCCCCCATCCTAGGAGTCACCGGGAAGATTTGTGTGGTAACTTGTGCATTTGCTGCTTGGCAAAGTGTACCATTTATATATAGATCATTTCTACTATAGTGTCCCTATGGTTTAAAGTCCTATCCATATTGGTCTGTGGCACAATCCGGAAAGACCATAAAGATCTCCCCAAAACTCTGCTAGGACAGTCGTTAAGGGTGGGAGAGAGCAGGGCCGTCTGCAGAGAAGATCTGCTGCTCCTCAGATACAGAGACAGAGGAGACGTCCTGATCCTGACCACCATTACTAATGGCAGCCGGAGCCTTGTCCCTGTATGCCGATCCACCACCCAATCCCGCAAACCCTTGTGTGTACAATAAATGTATGGGTGGCGTTGATCTTTCAGATCAAGTTATCAAACCACACATCGCCACAAAACACAAAACAAGTGTATAGTATAAGAACCTGTTCCCGGCCAACATTTCATCACAGAAGCCCCCCCCCCACCGATAAAAAACAGAGGCCCCAGAAATGATGTCACATGTGCTCAAAACAAGGTATCAGGTGGGACACACGATTTATGTGCGAAACGTCCCCCACAAACCTCAGATTGTGTCCCCCACTTCTTTATTTTAACATTCTTTATTTTTGGGTATTTTTCAACACAAAAAAATCATAACAGGCCAATAGCATACATCAATACAGAAAACATACGCATCCATCTTACATAATTAGTCAGAAAAAACACGCAAAAAGCATGAAAAAGTAAACAAGCCGTATTATGCATATGACACATCTATATAATGTAACACAGACCTCTGTACCAGCAGAGGCGAAATTAATCCAATGGACAGGATGCCCGGGCATCGAGAACACAGAGCTATACATTACTCACGATATTGAAAATCAATCCAGGACAGTGGGGACCACGGCAGGCGGCAAAGGTACCATAGCATGTGACAAAGCATCAATTGCGTACTCCACATCGGATAGAGGAGAAAGAAAGCAGACAGAACCAGAGGACCCCAACTCCCACTATCAACCTCCAGGCGGATCAAGCCAACCCTCACGCCTGCTATGTCCTATATGGCCTATGCATAGAGTAGATATTCGTCCGACTTACAAAACTCCTGCCACTCCTGCCAGACCAATCTTTCCACTCTCGGACATTCTCGCTGGGCCTGTGTTGCCTCCTCCATTCTCTGCAGCAATAAAATCTCCTGAAACCATTCAGTGATGGTCGGCGCGCTACTGGTTTTCCATAACCGTGGAATAACTGTGCGGGCTGCGATCAACAGGAAGCTGATCAGAGTTTTCGAGTATTTTTTAATCGCTCCAGGGAGCATGGAGAGAAGCAACACCTCCGG
Source organism: Rhinoderma darwinii (assembly GCF_050947455.1). NCBI lineage: Eukaryota > Metazoa > Chordata > Amphibia > Anura > Rhinodermatidae > Rhinoderma > Rhinoderma darwinii. Next base: position 1,058,331 of record NW_027461830.1, read on the forward strand.
GGTGGTAGGGAGTACTTGGCCCGTGATTTTTTTGTATAAGGTCCACCACCGTTGCCCAGAATGGCTAAAGCAACGGGCACTCACACCAAATGTGCAGCATCGTACCCCCAATTCTGCCACATCGCCAACATTCATCTGGTACCGCCGGGTAGAAGGAATGGAGCAATGCTGGGACCCTATACCAGCGCAACAAGATCTTATAGTTGGTTTCCTGGGCCTTGCAGGCCTAGGCCTTGCAGAAATTATGACACAACTTAAAAACTTTTGACCAATGCGCCAACGATGGAGGCGACGCAGGCTCTCTCTCCCACCCTCTCACATAGGAAGGGGGAACCTCATTATGTAACTCCTGCAAACACTTATAGAGAAGGGAAATAGCCCGCTCCGGAGGGGAATCAGCAACACATAGCTGTTCTATCGGTGTTAGCTCTCTGTTCAGTGCCAGCCTCTCTCTATTAGCATTATAGAAGTGTTGTAGCCGAAAAAAATCCCAGCGCCCAACCGGTGATCTCTCTGATTCCGGGACAAGTGCCTCAAAGGACTTCAAACCCCAACCCGTCAGAACATGACGAAACGTAAGTGGCGAAGGCCTGGACGAAAAGGCCAAGAAGGTAGGCTGCTTACCCGGCGGAAAGTCCACATTATGAGATATCGCCACTAATGGGCCATCGGGAGGGATCCCCATAGCCAGATTTTGATAGCGTTTATATGTGAGTACCAACTGTCCCGCCACCAGAGGGAGCGTAGTGTTCTCCCTCCCCTTAAAGTACCTTCCCCGAAGCCATGGTAGGACGGTGAGAGGAACCGGCGCCAGGAGATTTTCCAACCCCACCCACAATTTAGAGTCCGCATGATGGAACCAATACAAGATCCTAGCACTCACCGCCGCAAAGTAGTAGGCCAAACAGTCAGGCAATCCTAATCCTCCTCTCTGCTTACTCTTGAACAAAGTAGTTTTCGCTATTCACGGTGGTCTGCCCCGCCAAACAAACCTGGCCAGTGCCTTGTTTAACTGGAGAAAAACCCCCCTAAGCAAGACACACGGGATACATTAAGTGCGGCAGGATATTCATCTTTATCACGCTAATCCTACCCAACCACGAAAAATCCTTGGGCTCCCATTTGTCTAAGTCAGCTCTGAGCGTTTGAAGGATTGGCAGAAAGTTAAGAGAGTAGGAGTCCGCAAGGGCCACAGGTATCCGCACCCCTAGATATTTCAACGAGCCCGTCTGCTATGAAAAAGGATAGTTGCTACGCACCTGCTGGGCGTCCTCCCCTGAGAAAGATATATTCATAGCCTCGCTCTTAGACATGTTCATCTTGTAGTTACTATAATAGCTATACGTTAGAATGGCTTTCATCAGGGGCGGCAACGTGAGGTGTGGGCTGGTAATATAAAACAATAAATCGTCAGCAAACGCCGACACCTTAAAATGCAGCTCCCCAACTTGCACCCCCCGAATGTCAGCATTGTATCGAACTGCTACCAAAAGATGTTCAATCACCACCGCAAACAGCAGGTGCGACAGTGGGCAGCCCTGTCTCGTCCCATTACTAATCCTAAATGGAGCGGAAAGAGAACCATTAACCCTAACACTCGCCTGGGGATGATTATAAAGGGACATAATACGCGTCAACATTAGACGACCTACTCCCATCTGACTCAGAGCCGCCTCCAAAAACCCCCAATCCACCCGGTCAAAGGCCTTCTCTGCATCCAGCGACAACAGCATACAGGGAACTCTATTCTTAGTCACATGATGAATCAAAGAGAAGGTCTTTAGCGTATTGTCTCTAGCTTCGCGTTTTGGGATAAATCCCACTTGATCCGGGTGAATCAGGGATCCCAGGAACCCGGCTAGTCTATTCGCTATCAACTTAGCGTACATCTTAGCGTCTGTGTTAATGAGACAGATTGGCCTATAGTTCGCACAATGTTGCGGATCCCTACCCCCCTTCGGTATGACCGTGATATGAGCCTGTAAAAACGAATCGGGGAACTTCACCTGTTCCGAAATAGAATTAAACGACTCCTGCAGCGGCGTCACCAAGTCATCTGCCAGGGATTTGTAAAATCCCGCCGTGTACCCATTGGGCCCCGGGCTCTTCCCTGCCGGTAATGCTTTAATGACCTGCAGTAATTCCTCTCTAGAGAAAGGTGAATCCAGGCCCACCGCCTCTTCTGGAGACAACCGAGGCAACGCTGTGTCCCTAATGTATTCAGATAACGAGAGCGGTATTTCGGGCGGGACATTACCCAGAGCGAGGGAGGGCAGGTTATAAAGCGAGGAATAATACTCGCAGAAGGTCGATGCTATATCTTCTGTCTTAAACGCCAAGTCCCCTGCTACAGTTCGTATCGAAGGTATAAAGGAAGACGCCCCCCGCTACCGCAATGCCCTCGCCAATGCCTTGCCCGCCTTATTACCCCACTCATAATAATAGCGGGAGACGAGCACTCTGCTTATCTAGCAGAAGTTGGATCTCATGGCAAGTTCTAGTAAGCTCCCTAAGAGTACGCTCCTGCAGCGTCTGCTTATGCTGGGATTCTAGGGACTGTACGCTTACCAAAAGTGCCCGCAGCTTCGCCCCCCTCTCCCTCTTAAGGCGAGCTCCGTGCTTGATGAGTACTCCCTGAAGCACACATTTCAGAGCCTCCCACTTCACCGCTGGGGCCATGTCATCCCTGGCGTGATCACCCCTAAAATTCTCCACTGTTTGTTTTAATTCTGCCCTACACAATGGGTCCTTCAGCAGAGATTCGTTTAAGCGCCAAGTAAAGTCACAGCGACGCTGCGGTGAAAAGCGCAGTACACAAGACACCGGAGCGTGGTCAGTGTCAATAGAGGACTCTTTCACAAAGGACAACAGACTATGGTGAACCATCACGTAATCTATCCTGCTGTAGGAGTTATGTGCGAACGAATAGAAAGTGAAGTCCCTATCGTCTGGGTGGGTCAGCCTCCACACATCACATATCTCTAAGCCTCTTTCTCAATTTGTTCAATTTATTGTAGGCCAGGGAAGTCCGCCCAGAGGACGTGTCAAGCAACGGGTTAATGGCCAGATTAAAGTCCCCACACAGGATAGTCGATCCTGACGAGAAACCGCTGAATGCTGTCAGCATCTTCCGGAAAAAAGGAACCTGGTTGGTGTTGGGGGCATAAATATTGGCTATCTTGAGCGTGCGGACCCCGACCTCACATTTCAGAAAAAGAAACCGTGCCTCTGAGTCCATATAGGTATCTATCACCTTACCCTGGAATGACTTATGCAGGAAAATAGACACCCCCCTAGTCTTACCCTGCGTATTACTGCAGTGGTATCCCACCGGATAATATTTATTACGAATGGTTGGGACCTGATCCGCCCGGAAGTGAGTTTCCTGAACACAAAGCACCTGGGTCCTCTGCTTGTGTGAAGCATACAAGATCTGAGACCTCTTCTCTGGAACATTAAATCCCTTCACGTTCAGGGATGAGATGGTGAAATCAGCCATTATCCCTGAAGTCAAAGGTACTCAAGATGCATCTGATCACAAAATACATGTATTCGCCAAACACTGCCGCCATGCCCACCATCCTGTCAAGGACACCAAGTACATTGCACTCCATCCATGTATACATTGCATTACTACAGCATTGCCTAGAGAATAGAAAGTGGACAATAGGAAGAAAGAAAAAATAAACAGATGACAAGTAAAACATCCTGTCACAGCACTATACTAATTTGTGCCACTCAGCACTTGTATCACTGGTTAGAACCAGTCCAGTCTCAGCGATATTCCTATGTGGGGGTCACAGAGGACTACCGTAAAACAGTACACTGTTACCTGATAACAGAAAATATAGATACCGAACTAACTTCCACAGCCTTTAATATCCACCCTAGCTGAAAGAGTTACATAAAGGGACAGACTCCTTTGTATACTAAAGTAAACAACCTACGGGGACTATAACTGCCGAACTTAAGCCCACTCCGGGATATGTCTAACCACCCCAGAACCTAACTCCACTTAGTGTATCTAGACCAGGGCCCTATATCTCCCCTTCAGGAAAACAGAACATTGCATTTCACAGACCCACAAACATGACGGGTTCGGGCATCTCTGCAAAGGTGAACACCTGCAATGCAACGGGGTTAATGACAAAGCAGATACATCACATCACATCAACGCTCCCGAAATCTTGACGGGGACGCTCTCTGACGCCTTTGCGGTCTCTGCGGCAACGGTGATCCATCTCTCTCCCGTCTCCCAGGCGCGGGCCTCCCCGACCACAGCGCCCCTGGCCATTGTACCGCATCAAGTTGAACAGTCTCCCAGTCCGGCAATGAGATGACAGGCAATCTCAGGGCCCTCAGAAATCCCGGGAGTTCCGCATGTGTATGCAACGAGACAGTTCTGTCCTCCACTCGCACATGCAAGGCATAGGGGAATCCCCACCGATACGATATCCCCGTTGCTGCAACACAGAAAGCAAAGGGCGCATCATCCCACGCTGCCTCAAGGTGCGTTTCGCTAGATCCGGAAACAGGAGTAGTTTGGCCCCATCTAAATCAATCTCTGCCTTCAATCTCGCCTTCTGTAGAATCTTTTCTTTTAGGCCATAGTAGTGGTCTAGTAGCATCCGCGCTCTGTGGCCGCGAGGCCCTGTGAGCTCGATCTATCTCGATATGAGTATCCACTGGCCGATTCAGTAAGGTGTTAAAGATACCCGTCAGCGTCGGCGTTAGGTCAGCAGTTTTAGTTGCTTCCGGCAAGCCTCTCAGACGTATATTATTTCTCCTGTTCCTGTTTTCCAGGTCGTCCAGCTGTCCTTGTAGCTGTCGCTGTTGTGAGCCCGAAACTCTCTGCGCCTCCGTAAGCTGTTGTATAATTTCCGACACCGAGTCTTTCCATGCTTCCAATGCCCCCACCTTAGCACGCAAGGCAGTCACTTCAGTTTGGACCACATGTAGATCCCTGCGTCACGCGACTTTCAGGTCGGCAGCCATCTCCTCCATGTCCCTCTTAGAGGGGAGAAGCGCCAATTGGCCTTGCAATTCCGGGTGACCCCTGAGTGTCTGGGCCGCCCGGTCCCGCGGCGGTAAATCCCCCATCAGGCTGCCTCTTCCAGAGGAAAGTGGGGAGGCATTCTCTCCCTTACTCCCCCTATGTCGCCGTCTCCTGCATGTCTCTGGGGTTCTCCCCCTTTCTTCTGAGGAGTAATCCTCCCCCTCCTCTTCCCCAGGAGCTGCCTGAGCCTGGTCAGACTCCTGCTCCGGCATCATCCCCTGGCTTGTCATCGGGGCAACACCTTCCAGGTCCCTACCGGTGACCTGCATCGGGATACCGGCCGGCACACTGGCTCTCACTTCTCAAACGCAGATCTCTTGCGCCGCTGCCAAGCTCCGGTCCCGGCCGCCATCTTGGCTCCACCACGAGGCGTCGGCGGATGCAGGTAAGTGGCTTCCTCTGCCGTCACTGCTCTCTCCCAGGCTCCACTCAGCCGTCTCCTCCGCCAGCTTCTTCCTAGTCTGCACCGCAGACTGGGCCTGCCCGCGTCTGAGGGATGTCCCTGCTTCCGCCCTCTCTTGCGGTGGCTCACCTCGCTCCTGGACGCCGCCATCTTGGAGTCTCCTCGAGGACCGGAACACTTCGGGTAAGGGTGCCCGGTCTCCACTCCTCTCTTGTCCGTCATCCCTAGTTAGGGAACCGGGGGCCCTTGCATCTATCCGCTCTACCTCCTGTGCGAGCAGCTCTTCCAGGCTGCGAGCTACCCGGGCTGGGCTGCACACCACGCTTCCAGCCGGCGGTTCCATCAGGGGCGGCGTCTCGGCTCCTTCCGAGCTCGAATCCCTGGCTGCCAGTGGTGTAAAAAAATTAGAAATCGGGGTATCTGTACCCCCTTGTGTCAGGGTACCCCGTGGGGTCTTTTTGGAGCGGGTTTTCCCCATTTTACTGCCCGGTCTGTCCCTTTTTAGCTCAGGCTGCTGGAGAGCTCACTCACACACGTCTGCTCTCCAGCTCGTCCAGCCACGCCCCTCTACGACACTTCTTTAGACTTTTAATTTAATTTTATTTTAATTCTTCATCCACCTTCAGTCTTCCATATTGGCCATAACATTTTCTTTTCACTGACAAGTCCTTTAGTTCATTTAATATTAGTAAAAACCCAAAATAAAATAAATATTCTCCCTATACCCAATACAGTATGCCCTGTAGGCAGCTGGAATAGTAATGGAGGGAGTGACCCCCTCACCCGGGTTGTAAAGCTGGGTGAGAGGATAAAATGCTGAGTAGATCTGTTACCTCAGCAAAATAAAAATTCATATGTATTTACTGTGCTGCATTTTATAGAATGGTGGCTGGGTTGGCAGTGGGACCTGCCATTCCACCTCCCTCCAGTGCGGAATTTTCAGGCTGCCAACTTCACAACTAATAATTCTTACTATACCCCTAGATGAATACCATGAGAGGTGTCCGTCACATAGTCACAATTCTCACTATACCCCCAGGTAAATTACTTGAGGGGTGTAGCTTCAAAAATGCGGGTGGCTGCCCACAGCGGTCGGCGGCCAGCCTTGCCCGCTATCATGGACAGTGATTACAGACACAGCCGTGTGAATGATATCTTAATATGTGTCCACATACACCAGTAACTTCTAACATGTTAGGCTCTGTGGTGAACGTCCAGCCTATAGACTGGGAAAATCTCCAGAGATATAAAACACGTACGTGGCGTGGACAGGGCCTTGAAACAAACTATGCAGGGCCTGGAATTCTCTCTTTGGTGTTCTTTGAATCTCTGTGTCATGCTCCGCCCCCTCAGGTCCTGTGCTCGGAATAACACAGTGTATCGGTTTTGTCTGGAATGTTCCTTTAACAAATTTCTGCAATTGACACTTTGCCCAATTTTCCCTGCATTTTGTATGTTCCGTAATTGAAGAAAATCCTTATAATTGCCTTGGGCATTCTGGTCTCTATACATTATAGTCAATGAGGCCGTGTCACTGCTATGGAGACTGGCAGGTGGGTGGCAGTGGGCTGTGCCTACCCCTAGTGCCCGTGTCCAATACTGAAATTTGCTGTTGGGGGAGATGAGCCAGAACCTCCCGGCCTATCCCATGAAAGCCTGACATTGATGACCCAGCATGGACCCCATATATTCACTGGGCACGTATAGGATCGTGGCAGAAAGCTCCCTGGTCAATTATTATTTATTCTCAATATATTCCCATTATAATTATTTTAAGAGTCAAATATGGAACGACTGTCCCCTAAATAAGCATCTTGGAGGGGAGATAAGCGGCCACTAAACACATTTAGTGAAGGTTAAAATCATACCCATACACCCCTTATCAGCCCCCGCAGTCGCCATACACAGTACATAGTAAAAACCGGACGTCACAATTCCCTGGTTGGATAAAAACATGTAATAGTCTGGTATCCGAACAGAACCGCAAATGTGAACAGAGCCGCAAATGTGACCAGAGTCGCAAATGTGACCAGAGCCGCAAATGTGACCAGAGCCGCAAATGTGACCAGAGCCGCAAATGTGAACAGAACCGTAAATGTGAACAGAGCCGCAAATGTGCACAGAGCCGCAAATGTGAACAGAGCCTTAGTCACAGAGATATTAGGCACTCCGCTCATAATAATCATATAATAACGTAATCCCACAGAATATTAGGACTGGTGCAGGTCTTCAGAATTACAGAATTTGTGCCCCCCACATCAGAATTCATGGTGGACATCTGGTGGCCTCCATTATAACCCTGGTCCATGTGTTCTCGCAGTATTTATAGCCTCTGTAATATTAAGTACGGACTGTTGAACTCGTATTTTAATACATTTCCAGGGTAAGGGCTGATTCAGACGAATGTGACGCTTTTGCGCGCGTGTCAGCAGCGTGTGGCATGCGTATTTTGGGCGTTTGTGCGTTGAATACGCGCATACGACATGCATTTTTCACGCGCGTATAAAATAACGCAAGGAGGTGTGAGCTTTTCGCCAGCCTACAAAAAGGCCAACAATGCAACACCCCTGCTTGATGTGCGCATCTGTGATGCAGCATTTTTGACTTTTTTGTGCAACAGAGTGTTTAATACAACCCCTAATTTGTGGTTATTTTGCATGCTTAACTGCATTGATGCCACCTAGCTCGCTGGCCCGTGTTCTGCTAGCATGGATGGTTTCCCGGAGATTTGGGGTACACCGTACCATGCTACTGCCACACCGTCGGAGAAAAGGTAGGATTTGGGTTCATCCCACATTGGCCCAACGCACCTCCAAAGGCCATTTTCATACCCTGTATGCTGACCTCTGTCGTCACCCGGATAAATTTTGCTCCTTTTGCCGCCTGTATGTTGGCGTGTTTGATATGCTGTTTGAGCTGGTTCGGCCAGGAATAACCTTCCAGGACACCAACATGCGGCGCTGTATTTCCTCAGAGGAGCGTCTCCTTGTCACCTTGCGGTATGTGATGTTTGTTAAGCGAGCTTACACAGTGGTTTGTGTGCTACATGTCCTACCTAACATGTTGGCTTTGTTGTTTGTGTTTCTGATATCATGCAGATTTTTGGCTACAGGCAATAGCTACCATTCGCTTCATTTCGAATTCCTTCTTGGGGTGTCCACAATTTGCAGCATTGTCACATCAACCTGTGTGGTCCTGTGGCTGAGATTGAAGAGCACCGTGATGCCTCAGCCCAAAACTGGCTTCGAATAGCCGAGCAGTTTGTTACCGACACCCAATTTCCACACTGTATTGGTGCACTCGATGGGAAGCACATTCGTGTCAAGAAGCCCCCCCACTCTGGCTCGAGATACTTCAACTACAAGCAGTTTTTTTTCAATAGTCTTGCTGGCCTAATTTCTGCTTTACCATCGTAGACATCGGGTCCTATGGGAGCTCTGCGGATGCCCGCATATTTCGGTCGTCCAGAATGGGCCATTTGCGCGAAGGGGCTTGGATAACCGTAGGCGCATGTTCAATAACCGGCTAGGCAGAGCACACAAATGTGTGGAATGCGCCTTTGGCATCATGTCAAACAAAAACACCGAAAAAGGCCATACTGACAAATGGACACAGCCAGGTCAGAAACGCTGATGAAGACGAGTGAGCAGGTGCTTTAAATAATAATAGCCACTCCCACTAGTCTTGAGGGGAGTGGTATGTGGTGCATGGGATGTGTAGTAAGAAATAATAAATGAATAGTGTATGTGCAAGTGTAATAATGTAAGTGAAATATAGGGGGCAGTAATGAGTAAAGTGCCTAAAAAATAAATGAATAGTGGGATGCAAGTGTGTGAAACATGGAGGGATAGTGTGTAAGTCATGAGGCGCAACGTGACTAGCCAGGTAGAAGCCTATTTGTGACGCCTTGATAATTCATAGAGCGGGCTACCCTGCTTGCTAGGCCAAACAACAACAACACACCATGCTCTCCCAGCATCAAAGACCCGGCTGTGTCCAAAAGAAGCGAATATAAGTAATAATGAAAAATACATGGGGTATTAGTGATCATTTTGGCCAAAAGGACGCAAGCTCGCAATCCACGACAAGGATCCCCAGACTTGCGAGTCCCTAACTGGAGCAAAAAGCTCCTGATGTACAGACAAAACAGATAAAAACAAGGACATTTATGCAAAAAACAAGTGGAGGGTCCTGATGACATCAATGCAAATGTCACCGGCCAATGTGACACGTTTGATCAAAGCGTGTGTTGTGCTGCACAATTTTATCCGCATCCATGATGCCAGTCATGATGGGGAATATATGTTACCAACTGCACCCACCACCAACATTGTGCCGGCAGGTCGCACAGGGCAGCCCCCAACATCTGGGCTGCGAGTGCGTCAGCAATTTGCAGAGTATTTTGACAGCCCGGCTGGAGCTGTACCCTGGCAGCACGTTGCTATTTGAAGTGTTGCGAAGTTATAACTTTGGTAGAGAACGGTTGTTTCTCCCTCTAGTCCTTTTTTGTTTTGGGGGGGGGGGGGAGTTGTGTTAGGGACTCGCAATACTCGAGGACCCTTGACGTGGGTTGCGAGCTTAAAAATCGGTACGGCTTTGGAGTTCAATTTTTTGTGGCCACCAATTCCTTGGCACAACATCCCCTTGTGTAGACCACTGATTTCCTGTCCTATGTCAGCGGCCCTTTCTGCCTGAGGCAAGCTAGTTGTGGCCAACAAAATACTAACACCTTAGTACCTGGCATTCCAAACCCCTACCGATCAACTAATACCTCAATGATGTGGTGGAGAAATGTCGTACCCTGCAAACCTCTTAAGACATGTCACCTCATAGCGGTAGAGGCAATACTAATTTGTGAGATATGTAAAAGAAGGATTGTCCACACGGATTGAAACAAATTACTTCAGAGTTTATGTTCTTGTCACATAAACTCCAAAAAAACAAACGGCATAGTTGGATAAAATACCCAAACATATTTTTGCACCAACATGATTCTATCAACATAATATACCATAACGAACACAACCCTGTCAAGGCTTTCACCAATTTTAAATTATTCAAGGGCCTTGACCAGGCACACCTACAAAATCTGGTATGAATGCGGCGGCGAGGTGTAGGCGGACATATCAGCAACACTATGCTGTCCACGGCCCTGAGGAGGATGGTCCTGAACAGCATAGTGGGGATGAAACTGGGGCTGGTAGCCGTGAGGCTGGATGGGAGGCTGAAAGGTTGGGGCAGGTCGGGAGTAGGGAGGTAACTGCCGGTCAGGGCCAGCCATCGGGCCAAGGGAGAAGTGGCTTGGCCCTGGACCATATTGCAGCATATGCGATATGGCTGGGGCAGGTTGTGAGGGCCCAGGCTAGTGGACCCCCGCCGAGGGCACAGGGACAGTACGCCACTGCTCTATTGCAATGAAGCACCGCCCTGGACTATGCGGGGGTGTAGCACTGTCGATCAGCGACAGGATGTTGGACTGGAGGCGCCCCAGCCTATGCTCCGGCACCCGGCGCATTAAAGGGGCTATGCTGCGTCAAAAAAAATCACAGTTGTCCTCATCTGCGGTGCGCCACAAGTAGTCTTTAACACGAGCGTCCACCTGTGCACCTGCGGGCGGGTTCACTGGCCGTCTGCGTCGTGGTGCTGCAGGCGAAGGTGCCACTTCCTCAGGTGGGCCTGCTTCTGGCGCCGAGGCTACTGGGGAAGGCTCCTCTGCTGTGGGTTCTGGGGTTAGGGTGACCAGGGGAGCGGCGGCTTCGGACGTCTGAGACGACTCGGCCCGTGCCTCCTCTTGAGAGTCGTCAAGATTGTCGCTAGTTCTAAAATAATAGAAACGAGAGTTGAGTATCACATTTTAATGTTGGAAAATCCAGCCTCTTTGGCGTATATGACATTTCAGCGAGGTCACGTTTGCAAAAAGGGGAAAGGTCGATTACTTACTGTCGCATGTCCATGATTTCGCGCAAGAACAGCAGCTGCTAATAGTATATATACCGGCGCTTCCTGGTCGCACCATCTCCGCTGCGCTCGCTGGACCCATATACACGGCGGAACTGGTCGCGTGAGCTTCGCCACCGTCTCTTTACATCATCCACTGTAGAATGAACAAAACATTAAATGAACACACATGATGTTACTGCCCACACAGGCACTGCTTAGAAACGACAGGACGACACCTACACAGAACAACACACATTACTTTAAGCTGCTACAGCTGCGAGTGAACCGAAACGTTGGACACGAGAGGAACTGTTACCACAGGGACACACTAGTGAATATGGATGACATTACACGTATATCTATACAGACATCGAGTCACCAATGCGTTGCCGGTCGCGGGACAGGCTCTTGGCCCAATCCTGCTCGAACAGAGCCTCCGCAATATGGTCCCATGCCACCAAACAACCTAATAACATCTATGAAGCGCGGACCAAGCGCTAAACCCAACAAGAAATCTTCAATAATGGACAGGAACATTCATCTGCATCGTCTGATCCGGACAATTATTATCAATTGAAATTAACAAAACGTTATTTAATTTTTTAGAAAAATCTGATTACTGCTGCATGAAGAGAATATTATAATCACTTCCGTGATATTTACTTACAGGCAATGGCCATTCCTATGAATCCCATTCTAAACAGGATATTTTCTGGAAAGAGATTTTCCCATTTCACTGTGAAACAAAAAAGAAAATGCTCAATGTTAAATAATATGGAAAAATTGTCAGAATTGTTTCATCTTAATAATCAGCAGTCTGATAATCTACAGAACTGAGGGGATGATGTACATCAGTTGGGGGGGGGGGCATGGTTGTTGGTGTGAGGTCAGGGTGTAGCTAGCAGAGAGCCAGGCCACACAGCAAAAAGCCAAGAAGATGTGGAAGAATCCCAATCCGTTGATCTCCATAATAGTGAGAAGTCGCCAATAAATTAGCAAATCGCACTCTGTATCAATTCACGTAAAGAAAGACCGGGCTGCTGTCAGGGGAATATTTATAACCCCTCGTCATCTCTCTGTGACATCAGCACGGCTCGACGTCCTTGGCGGGGAAGATGATGTAGATAATGATGGCGAAGAAGAAGAGGAGGGTTATGGTCAGAAGATGTCGAGGGCGATCTCCGCCTCGTCTCCTTGACGATTCCATTGCCGAACCTGAAACAGAAAAAAGGGATAAGGCAGAATCGTGAACAACATCACATCGATCCCCCTTGGCACCAACAGCATGTGCCACATTCCTGCTCAGACCCTCCTGCTGCGGACCAGAATCGGACGGTACATTCAATAAAGGACACAGTTGTTCAGGAGACCGTAGCCCTGTCTGAGACCGGACGACTTCTTCTCCAGCTCTTGTCCTCTGATAGGGGGTTAGACCACGCAATGCCCTCGCTGCAGCGCCCCTGCGGCGTCTGCTCTGCCCGGCCCTCCCCCCCCCAGCATCTCCCGACACAATAGCCGCTGACCCTGCTTCCTCACCTGATCCCAGCTGAAGCAGATGTTCATCGGCGCAGGTTCCCGGATCAGCGGTGTAGGTTGCACGCAGTGCGCCTGCCTGGCCCGTCGCCGCTGCGCAGGCCTCATGATCCATGTGCCGCCCAGCTTACAACCGGCGGCACTACACTCCGGCCGTTAACCGGGTGAGTAGGGCAGAGGCGTGCAGCATGGGGAGGGATGCCGGACACAATTAGAGGGACACACATCTATTACATGGTCGTCCATTCATTGGAATAAGCCATGTAATACCACTTTAGGGTGTGGCCACCCGGTGATAACTGCTGATCATGATCACCAGGGGTTCAGCTACCGGACCCACAGCGATCAGCTGATTGCCAGCGGGTCCCTATTTAGTGAAGCTGGGACAACCCTATCAACGTAAAACATTTATTAACTTCCCGAAAATGTATCCATTACGGCTGTCCCAACGCATGATGACCATCCAATTGCCAGGAGGATCTTTTGAATCAAGGCCTGACGATCCCCAAAGGCTTCAGCATGGAACGTGATGAACTTATAATGTAGAAACGTCAGGCCCAGAGCTGAAAAAGAGAAAATGAGCCAAATAAATCCTGTACCGTGTGTAAAACAACCGAATAACATCTATGAAGCGCGGAACAAGCGCTAAACCCAACAAGAAACCTACAATAATGGACAAGAACATTTATCTGCATCGTCTAATCCAGGCAATTTTTATCAATTCAAATGAACAAAACTTTACTTATTTTTTCGAAAAATCTGATTACTGCTGCATGAAGAGAATATTATAATCACTTCCGTGATATTTACTTACAGGCAATGGCCATTCCTATGAATCCTATTCTAAACAGGATATTTTCTGGAAATAAATTTTCCCATTTCAATGTGAAACAAAAAAGAAAATGCTCAATGTTAAATAATATGGAAAAATTGTCAGAATTGTTTCATCTTAATAATCAGCAGTCTGATAATCTATAGGACTGAGGGGATGATGTACATCAGTGGGGGGGACATGGTTGTTGATCACAGTCAGGGTGTAGTTAGCAGAGAGCCAGGCCACACACCAAAAGGCCAAGAAGATGGAGAAGAATCCCGATCCATTGACCTCCATAATAGTGAAAAGTCGCCAATAAATGATCAAATCACACTCTGTGCCAATTCACGGAAAGAAAGACCGGGTTGCACTTCCCTGCAGTCCCTGGCGCTCTCCCTATGTGTTTCACCGCCATCTAGACAAGATCCTCCTAGAACCGCCCGATGTGATATCTACAACAGAATAAAATAATCAAAATTATCAAAACAGGTTTAACATAAAAATTCACTGAAACAATCAACAAAATGACATTTAACTCCTTAACAAGATGCCACATACATGTACGTGGCAGTCGTTAAGGGGAAGTATGGAGCGGGATCACGGGCTGGGGTCGCTCCATACTTAGCGGGTAATGGCTGTGTAATATAGCCAACACCGCACTGCAACGGACAGAATCAAATATCACTTTCATTATGCCCATTTAACCCCTTAGAGGCCACAGTCAATCACGACCACAGCATCTAACGCATTCGAATTAGAGGGGCGACCCCCTCCGACGTGCCATTGTCCCCACACGATGCTATAGCGGGACTTACCATCTTAAAGTGTGTCCTGGCAATTCTCATTGGAGGTTGACGCTTTTTCCATTGGTGCTGGAGCGCTTCTCTTGAATCTCCAAGGGTAAGGCGGTATCCTGTGGCTTTTTCTCAAAACGTTTTTCTCCTGTAGAACAAAGCTACTCCATTGGGGACTGTGAGTTACTGGCCGTCAAATTAGCCTTATAAGAGTGGAGGCGTTTGCTAATGAGGGCTGCTCACCCTATTGTCATCTACAGGGGTGGGGAACCTTTTTTCAGCCAAGGGCCATTTGGATATTTATAACATCATTCGCAGGCCATACAAAATTATCAACTTAAAAATGAGTCTGCTATATTTGGTCAAACATTTAATTAACTTACCCCTAATGTGATGGCTGGAACTACTTCTCTTTGGTGAGGTTTGCGACTCACACCTATCTCTAGAACGGGGCCCCCTAAACGCCGTTCAACCTGTCTGGGTTATGGCTGATTTCCAACCATGAAGAAGAAAACAGCGTAGCTCGCTGGGCTATGCTATTTCCGTAATCCCATAGTAGCAAATAGCAGTTACGGAAGCAGCGTAGCATGCGAGTTATGCTGTTTCCGTAACTACTATTCAGTTCCATGGGACCTACAGAAATAGCGTAGCTCAGCAAGCTACGTTGTTTTCTTCTTCATAGTCGGAAATCACACTAGTCAGCCACAACACAAAGAGGTAGAATGGGACTTCCGGTTCCGGCGCGCACATGAGTAGACGCGAGTAAGGAGAGCTCCGTTAACCCGACTCGAAAACCGGGGTCCCGAGGCTTTGTTACCTGACCTGAGGCTGCTGGCCGATAACCCTACGTACAGGCTTCTCTCCGGCGTATGGAGAGATATCTGGTGAAAACCGGGACCCCAGGATTAAAATCACAGGCCCTGCAGACTGACGACATGATGCCGCTGGGGAAAATGGCGCCTGAGCCGGCCAGGAACACGAGGAGTACGAGTTCGCGCTCGGCATCACAACCTCCTCTGGTGCAGCCAGAAGTGGAAGAAGGTGAGCCTGAGACTATGTTTCACAATATGGACATTTCATGTCGAGTCTTGGCCAGGGAAGTAGCGAAACTTATAGCCCCAGATATTACAGCTTCTCTGGAGGCGACGGTGTCGAAATTATTGCACCAAATTCAGTCGGATGTTTCAGCTCAGGCGGAAAGACTTAACGATTTGGAACAACGGTTCAGTTTATTGGAGGATGAGCTAGCGGGAACACAGGAGGAGGTGAAGAAGGTGATAGCTTGCAATCTACAGCTGGTTGATAAAGTGGATGACCTGGAGAATCGCTCGAGGAGGAGCAATTTACGTATTATTGGGCTCCCAGAGTCTATACCAGCAGGACAGCTGTTAAAGTTGTGTGCGGTGGAGTTGCCTCAGGCGCTGGGATTGCCAGCCCCGCTGAGAGCGGAGAGAGCTCATAGAGTGGGACCGATGCGAAGTGTGACCCAAGATGGCGCCCCAGCACGTCCGCGACCAGTCATTGTGAAGTACCTGGACTATGTGGATAAAACGAATGTGTTACAGGCATACCGAAGGTCATCGGCACAAGTGAGAGTACGAGGCAGCAGAATCTTAATGTTTGGAGATTACTCGGCTGAGGTTACACGTAAGCGGCGGGCTTTTAGCACGGTGTGCTCTTTACTGGTCCAGAAACGCATTCGGTTCTCTTTGATGTTTCCCGCCATTCTCAGGATCTTCGAACCCGGCGGTGGGGTGGAATCGTTTTCTTCTCCGGGGGAGGCGGCTAAATTTGTGGAAAGATTGTCCAAAGACAATCAGTTTTTATTATTCTTTTCTGTAGATTGGTTCACATAACGCTACACTTCTCATTATATTGCGCTTTCATTTAGCGTTTTTTCACATCGCACACTTTTTCTCAGTTCAATATGTCACGTACCCCAACACTTCAGGCACCTTATATTTATCTAATCACTGTATCCTTAGTCACATGCACCGTTCTGTATACCTTCCCCACTGGGAATTTCTCCCTCTTGTTGTTTCTTCTTTGGCATATGCCGGAGTCGGGCTGTGCGCTGATGTCTATAACATCCTGATCAGATGGTTACTTCGGGGGGGGAGTGGCCCTGTCCTCTTCCGACCGCTGTCTGTAATTGGAGTAGGATGTGGGGGGCGTGGCTTGGTCCCGCCCCCTCACATCCTCTCTGATGACGCGGTCCCGGAAGTGGGGCAGCGCCATCTTTGTACCCCGCATCAGACGCCGATTCTCGTCATCCAGGCTTGCCTCTTCCTCATCTTCTAATTGTAACATCTCACACACCTGAGCTATGCATTATATATGGGCGGATATCAGCAGTTTGACCTTAACCCCGGACGAAGGCAGTTGCCGAAACGCGCGTCGGGTACAGACATCTCTTTCACGCTTCTCCCATGTCCACTGGTATGTTCCACTAACTCTTCTTGTTAGACAGCTGTCATCGAGCTTCCTACAAGCTGTTCATGTTATCCTTCTGTCATCCCTTGTGAGCCCGTGTACATTGCACACTTGACTTTTCATTGTTTGATCCTCCAGCATTTACATTAGGGTTTGTGTTAGCCCTTCAGATTCACTTAGATTATCACTGTATTTGCGTACTTGTATGTACATTTAAATGTTATTGTATGCCCTTGTACAGGTGGGCTAGTACATACATATAGTGTTGTTGGATCTCATTGAAATTGTTTTTCTTGTCATAACTTACCTTGGCTCCATTAAACGCAGATCTGCATGTATATCTACATTATTTTTGCTGTTCTAACCACATGTTTAGTGCATACATTATTACTTGATATCTACATCCAGTGCGTGATCGATTTGATGTCTTTTTATTGAGTGACTCATTCCCTGTTCCAATTTTATCTTGTTATGTTTTCATGTTAATAAAATTTTGTATTCTTTTTCATAAAATTTCATGTGCTTGAGTCGATCATAATTTCTTGGATTTATCTTATGTCAATTTTTGATCGATGCACCAAGGTTATCTTGGTTACTTTAGGACTTAATACAGTAGATTCTATATAGTTCAGCAACGTTGCCTTACATTGAACATTACTCTGTATCTTTGTCCTTCTCTGTTGGTATTTTATCGGTGTATATCTAACTTTTTCTGTGTTCTCACAGAGTCCAGTACCTCGGGCCCCATGGACTATAAAGCCAGGGAATGTGCCTGGCGTTCCCAGATGGAACAGGTTTTTAAGGATGAGTCTCCAATCATTGGTTTTAATGTGTGCAGAAACGTTACTGAGCTCCAGAACAAATACACCAATTTGTTACACCGCCGCATGAAGGTGTGGTGGAACAAAACTTTTCTGGAAAACTACATCCAGAGAGACCTTGTCCCAAGGGGCCTAAGAATCCAGATTTTCCCATCCTTCCCGATTATAGAAGAAGAATTTATCTCCAAGTGGGAAGAGGTATGCAACCAAGGCTCCAGAAAATTTATGGAGCTTTTGGTTGACCTCAACCACAAAATGTTATTGTTCATGGATAAAGAAATAGATAGTGTCCAGACCCAATTGTTTCCACTTATGTCCCCAGACAATATGTCTAAATTTAAACACAACCTGGACACTCAATTTGTGGAGTGGGAGAAAGATATCCAAGAAATTAAATCAAAAAAGTTTTCAAGAGATATTGGTGACTTTCAAAACAACAAGGTGTACAGGTGGAGAAGAAGTCAGGCTCCAGGAGGCCGTAGTCGTACTCCCTCCATTTCCTCAGTATCATCGCAGAGTGAAACCGATACTATGCCCTATAGATCTGCCTTTAACACCCGCCCGAAACGAAAACTGGCACAGAGACAAGTGGCCAACAAAAAACGACCAGACGTACGGGAACAGAGTAGTCAGCTTAAGGTAATTAATCTGTCCTCTCATATATTTTCGAATACAGATCTAGAACTTATAGCCAAAGGTCTGACTTTCTCACCAAGTGCCGGTTTTGATATGTTTTCTGCAGTAAAAGACCTGCACATCTTCGGTCGCTCACTTATTTTCAATAAATGGTTCAACAAACCAGTGGACAGGGAATTTTTTCCAACATCTGAGGAACAGCAGGCGCTTAAAGCACTTGAAGATCTGCTAGTCTTTGCCCCGCGGTGGATCTTTTCATCAAATCAGTGACCCAGGAGTTTTTTAACATTCCAAGGTATATCAAACACGATAACCTCACTCCATTGGAGAGAAATAGTCTTAAACAACTACAAAAAATCAATGATGTGGTGTTCAAGGCAGCAGATAAAGGGGGTAATGTGGTAGTCTGGCCATGTACCATGTATGAGGTGGAGGCAAATAGACAGCTGAGGGACAAACAATGTTATAGGAAACTTACCTTTAACCCTTTGTCGGCCTTTAGATCAGAGTTACAGGCCAAACTTTCTCAGGCAGTGGAAGGTAATGTTATCTCAAAAGAATTAAAAA
The DNA here is from genome assembly GCF_050947455.1 of Rhinoderma darwinii. NCBI lineage: Eukaryota > Metazoa > Chordata > Amphibia > Anura > Rhinodermatidae > Rhinoderma > Rhinoderma darwinii. The sequence continues at coordinate 1,077,328 of NW_027461830.1, forward strand.
CGGCACTTTCAATTGACGAACCCACCATTCCAACCCTTTATCTGCTGCCTAAGATCCACAAAAATGAAAAGATCCCACCAGGGAGACCTATCATCTCAGGCAGGGGCAGTCTTACGGAAGGGATATGCAAATTCATCGATTTTCATCTTTAAAATTTGGTAATTAATTTACCTTCACATGTTCGAGACACGGCCGATCTACTGCAGAAGATCAGCGGTGTCAGTATCGATAGTGACATGCTCCTCGTCACCATTGACGTGGAGTCCCTTTACACAAGCATCAAACATGAAGATGGTCTGAGAGCAGTTCAATACTTCTTGTCGATGTCAGAACTAGATAAACCCTTGTGCTCATTCATTGTACAGATGCTTGAATACATCTTAACACACAATTTTTTTGTGTTTAACAGTCACTTTTACCTACAGCTCCAGGGAACAGCCATGGGGGCAGCGTGTGCACCATCTTACGCCAACCTCTTCCTGGGGCTGTGGGAGAGGATCCTTTTTTCAGATGACCGGGATGAATCAATGGCGCGGGTCCTCTTTTGGGCCCGTTACATTGATGACATCCTGGTCGTCTGGAAAGGTACACATGCTGATCTGGATCTATTCATGGTCAGATTGAACTTGAATGATGTGAATCTTAAATTTACCTATAAAGCGCATTCCAGTTGTTTGGAATTCCTGGATGTGAGAATCTTCACAGATGAGAAGGGTTTCCTTCACAGTGATGTTTTCCGCAAGGAAACTGCTGTGAACGCATTACTTCACTCCACCTCGTCTCACCCCCCGCAGACCATTTTAGCGGTACCTATTGGACAATTTTTACGGATCAAGAGGATATGTTCCTCTGATTCGTTATTTGAGAAACAGGCTGATGACTTGAAACATCGTTTCCTGGAGCGGGGATATAGTATGAGATCAATAAAAAAAGCCTATCAAAGGGCAAAACGGACACCTAGAGATGACTTGCTTTTCCCTAAAAAGAAGACAGAAAAACAGAGTCTGGTCAGATTTGTCACGGGGTATCACTCCCGATGGCCGCAAATGAAAGAAATTCTCAAGAGATACTGGCCGATTCTTCTGACAGACCCCACTCTAGATAGATTCATTACAAAATATCCCTGCGTTACAGCGAGACGATCTAAAAATTTGAGAGACCATCTCGTAAGAAGTTTTTATGATCCAATAAAAACTAAATACCCCTTTGGGACCAAGGGTCCGAGATGGGGGTGTAAGCCCTGTGGAAAATGCGTAGCATGTCCCAATATAGATGAAGTTAATACCTTCACTGATGCTTCTGGCAGTAGGACTTTTAACATCACCCACTCCATCACATGCACTACTAAAGCTGTTGTTTATTACGCTGTTTGCCCGTGCCCAAAGATTTACGTTGGTCTCACTTCTAGAGAGCTGAAGGTTCGTGTACGTGAACATATGGCCGACATCAAACGAGCATCAGGGGATGAAAATTTGGAGATTTTGAAACCGGTGGCCCGACATTTTAAAACACACCATTCATGTGACCCCTCTAAGTTGAAGGTGAGAGGGATTGACCACATTATATGCGGTATGAGAGGTGGGGCCATCAAACAGAGACTCGCACAATGCGAGTCCCGCTGGATATGGACCCTTGGGACAATGTCTCCATATGGACTAAATGAATCCTTGAGCTTTGTTTCGTTTTTGTAACCATTGACTCCTTTCGTGGGTCTTTGCTTTTTATCCTTCCCTCATCCCTACTGTCACTTTTTTATTATTAACTACCCTCTTTGTTCTCTCCATTTATATGCATAGAACCTTGACATTCTCCATTGAGTGTACCTGAGGAGGTGTTTTTTCTGGACCATCGTTTATCCTTCCAAAGAAGAAAAAAGAAACAGAATACGGTGCTGTGCACGCAATTTTCATACCGTCATTATTCATATTTCATCCCTTTGTACTATGTATTATGTATCGTGTATTTACATATTTTTTATTATTATTTTTTCATTATTATTGTTTTCATTATTTGGTTTAGATTTTGTTTTTATTCAGTATCGGTATTATTACTTCTGTGTTTTAATTTCATTTTGTATAAATTGTATAAAATACAGTGTCACTTTTTTGTTGTACTATTCATAATACACAATTGTACTATATTTATATTCTTTTGGTTGCGTTTGTGTTTCCATCACATCTTGACACTAATATTTACTCATTTTTTGCAATTTACTTATAAAATGCTTGCTTGTTATGTGCAGTATGGTTTGCATGTCAAAATAATTGTTTCTTGTCTAGATGTGGTTTGAGTATAATATGCGTTTTAAATTTCATATTTGCATGTTCATTCTGTACCAACACTTACATAAATATTCATAAGTTACTACACATTGATGTGTGTATTTAAACACATTCATTTTTTAATTTTTAATTTTTTTATTTTTATTTTGTATTTTGTATGTCCCCACACTTATCCTCACCCAAAGCACATTGCACACCACTCACCACATTGTTTTTTCACTTTCATACACATAATTACATATACAGTGTATTCATAATGTATTGGAATCAGTTTTTATTATTCTTTTCTGTAGATTGGTTCACATAACGCTACACTTCTCATTATATTGCGCTTTCATTTAGCGTTTTTTCACATCGCACACTTTTTCTCAGTTCAATATGTCACGTACCCCAACACTTCAGGCACCTTATATTTATCTAATCACTGTATCCTTAGTCACATGCACCGTTCTGTATACCTTCCCCACTGGGAATTTCTCCCTCTTGTTGTTTCTTCTTTGGCATATGCCGGAGTCGGGCTGTGCGCTGATGTCTATAACATCCTGATCAGATGGTTACTTCGGGGGGGGGAGTGGCCCTGTCCTCTTCCGACCGCTGTCTGTAATTGGAGTAGGATGTGGGGGGCGTGGCTTGGTCCCGCCCCCTCACATCCTCTCTGATGACGCGGTCCCGGAAGTGGGGCAGCGCCATCTTTGTACCCCGCATCAGACGCCGATTCTCGTCATCCAGGCTTGCCTCTTCCTCATCTTCTAATTGTAACATCTCACACACCTGAGCTATGCATTATATATGGGCGGATATCAGCAGTTTGACCTTAACCCCGGACGAAGGCAGTTGCCGAAACGCGCGTCGGGTACAGACATCTCTTTCACGCTTCTCCCATGTCCACTGGTATGTTCCACTAACTCTTCTTGTTAGACAGCTGTCATCGAGCTTCCTACAAGCTGTTCATGTTATCCTTCTGTCATCCCTTGTGAGCCCGTGTACATTGCACACTTGACTTTTCATTGTTTGATCCTCCAGCATTTACATTAGGGTTTGTGTTAGCCCTTCAGATTCACTTAGATTATCACTGTATTTGCGTACTTGTATGTACATTTAAATGTTATTGTATGCCCTTGTACAGGTGGGCTAGTACATACATATAGTGTTGTTGGATCTCATTGAAATTGTTTTTCTTGTCATAACTTACCTTGGCTCCATTAAACGCAGATCTGCATGTATATCTACATTATTTTTGCTGTTCTAACCACATGTTTAGTGCATACATTATTACTTGATATCTACATCCAGTGCGTGATCGATTTGATGTCTTTTTATTGAGTGACTCATTCCCTGTTCCAATTTTATCTTGTTATGTTTTCATGTTAATAAAATTTTGTATTCTTTTTCATAAAATTTCATGTGCTTGAGTCGATCATAATTTCTTGGATTTATCTAAAGACAATAATGGTGATAGCCAGACACACAGGGACGGATTGCCTCGCAGGGGACGTTCCAGAAACAGGAGTATCAGGAGGGGTCTCGCCTCTTCCTCCCCGGATTGAAGGAAGCTGTCCAGGCGGTGATGGAAGAAATCTCATGTTATTTTAAAGTTCCACATTGTTTGAGATAGAATTGTTATACCTATCGATGCATCGGAGGTTGAGGTTTGCTGATGTTAATGGTAGGGGAGGGCCCAGCTGAAGTGAGGCTTGAAGAAATTTTTCTTGCAAGGAGTCGGGTGGGAGTGTAAGGTGCTGTTGATATTTTAAGGGTATACAGGGAGTTCATGGTATACCAAAGGGTTTCTAGAGGTGGAATGCACAGAGATTCCACGCCAAAATGTGCGAAAAAAGAGAAGTCTGAAAGTAATAATGATCTGTTGTTGGGGTTTCAATTTTGTTTTATGTTTAGGGAGGGGGAAGGAGGGGGGGAAACTGTCTCGGTGGATGAGGTTTGCTTTGCCATTACTGTGAGATGCCTAAGGTAATTACATGGAATGTGAAGGGACTGCAGTCCCCACATAAACGCATGATGGTTCTTCGCCACCTGAAAAAGTTAAAAGCGGATATAGCGATTTTACAGGAAACCCATTTATTGGAACGTGATTTCCAGAGAATGAGTAAATTATGGGTGGGCACGGTAATGGGTTCTCCAGCAGTTAATGGCAAGGCGGGCGTCTTACTTCTAATACACAAAAGAATTGATTGTTCTGTGGTTACTTTTGAGCGGGATGAGGGGGGTAGATATTTGCATGTGATCTTGGAGGGTGCCATGGGGAGAGTGAGTCTGTACTGTATATATGCACCAAATGACAACAATCGGGTCTTTTTTAAATTTCTGGAAGGAAAACTTTTAGCGGATAAAGAAACTCAGATTCTGCTGGGAGGGGATCTTAATTCAGTCTTATGTACAACAGAGGACAGGAGAAGGGGGGATGGTAGGATGTTGGTTGAAAGAACACATGATAAAGTCTTGGCCCCATTAATGTCTTCCACGGGCATGGTAGATGTATGGAGAACACAATTTCCATTAGGTAGAGAATTCACTCATTTTTCTCATGCGCATACCGCATGGTCGCGCATTGACTATTTTATGGCTTCTCCGGTGCTCCTCTCTAGGATCCTCAGTGCTCGAATAGAGGACTTGGTGATATCAGACCATTCACCGGTTTCTTTGATCTTGGCAGATACGTTTAAAAGGGGGTCGGATATATTGTGGAAATTTCCGTCATTTCTGGCAACTGATGAATCCTTTCAATCCTGCTTGAAGGGCTGGTTAGGGGAATATAGTCAGGAAAATCAAGCTCATAGAGAAAACAGCCACTTGTTTTGGGACACAGCCAAGGCAGTACTGAGGGGAAGGATCATTTCCTATGTTGCGTCGCTTAAACGAAAAACCAACAAACATTATAACGAGTCTAGCAGAAATCTTCGCATGAAATACACAGCGTACTTGGCAAACTCGACATTAGCGCTTAGGGGGGACTGGCTCACGGCAAAGGCAGAGTTTGAAAGGTGGCTGGATAAAAAAGAAAGGTTCCAGAGAGAGCAAACAACTGCGCATTTTTTCAGATATGGGAACAAATCAGGTTCCCTGCTGGCTAAAATGGCGAAAGGACAATTTCGCCCGACTCACATAGGGGGGTTGAGAGATGGGAATGGGGAAGTACAGAAAGATCCAAAAGTCGTCAATGGTATACTGGGAGATTATTACACTGCGCTATATGCACAGGACATTTCGGAGAGGATTGAGGGGAGGGAGTTTCTGGACTCCGTAGCGTTACCATCTCTCTCGGACTCTGATAGAGAAGCATTAAACGCATTGATCACGGAACAAGAGATAATATCGACCATTAAATCATTGACGAATAACAAAGCGCCAGGGCCAGATGGATTTTCTAGCGATTTTTACAAACTTATGAGGGAAGAAGTCACGCCCATTTTATTGCCGGTGTATAATCGTATGCTGTTAAATAAGGAATTCTTGAAGTCGGGCAATGTAGCTTATATTAAAGTATTGTACAAGGAGGGGAAAGACCCGGCTAACCCGGGGTCTTATCGACCAATCTCTTTGATAAATCAGGATGTTAAAATATTGTCAAAGATACTGGCAGATAGGTTGGCTATGTTTCTCCCTAATTTGATCGGGCCACACCAGGTGGGTTTTGTCAAGGGGAGGTCGGCGGTCAAAAACATACGCACGGTTTTGGCGGTTCAAGACGCAATGAGGAATTCTAATATGGAGGGACATGATTCGCCAGCACTTTTAACGTTAGATGCCGAAAAGGCCTTCGATAATGTACACTGGGATTGGCTGAGGTTAGTTCTAGATAGATTTGGGATACAAGGATTGTTCAGAAATTACCTGGAAGCGTTATATTCAGAACCTCTAGCTAGGGTGTTCACTGCAGGTTTTTTGTCAGCACCGATACATTTACAGAAGGGAACAAGGCAGGGATGCCCCCTGTCTCCGTTGCTGTTCGACTTGGCTTTGGAACCGCTAGCGAGACATCTTTTGTCATCCAGAGATTTTGAAGGGATTATGGTTGGCAGCCAGGAGGTCAAGCTAACATGTTTTGCTGATGATCTTTTGTTGTTTATGAAATCGCCTGGGGATCATTTGGGGGGGGTGCTGGAGAAGCTAAAATACTTCGGGTCCTTCTCAGGATATAAAGTCAATGCGCAAAAGAGTCAATTACTTTACTTGAAGGAATCAGGGGCAAGACCACCCTTGCAGGGCACGGTGGAAATAGCTAGATCGTATATTACATACCTGGGGATTAAAATAGGCAAATTTCCCTCTTCTCTCTATAAGCTAAATTATTCACCCTTATTTGAAAAAATCCATAAGGAACTAAAGCGATGGGCGTCATTGCCATTGTCGTTGTTTGGGAGGGCTGCTCTTTTAAAAATGATAAGCTTTGCTCGACTGCTATATCCTATGCAAACCATACCCATATTGATCAAGCACCTAGATAATCAGAAATTACAGACAGCATTTTTACAATTCTTGTGGCAAAGGAAGAGACCTAGGATTGCATATAAAAAATTGGCACTGCCCAAAGTGGAGGGAGGTATTCAGCTGCCACTTATACGATACTACAATTTAGCGGCCATCTGCAGACATATAGGGGATTGGATACATAACACTAATATGTACTCCAATGTTCAGCTGGAGCAGGATTTGGCGGGATCGGTTCCGCTGCAGGCCTTGCTACACATGTCATATGCTCAACTGCCTAATAACGTTAAGGCAAGTCTGTTGCTGAAAGATACAATCGGTGCCTGGAAGGCGGTGCGGAAGCTTTTTGGTCTTCCGTATGGTCTTTCTAAATTCTGGCCGTTGTGGGATAACCCTATGTTTCCACAAGGGAGTCAGAATAAATTGTTTTCGCAGTGGAAAGATGAAGGGATCAAGGTCCTGGGACAACTCATGAATGTTGAGGAGGGGAGATGGCTTACGTGGCAGGAGGTCTCTAGCAAGTACAATTTGAGGGAAAATCAATATTTGCAATATGCTCAAATAACAGGGTTATGTAAAAACAAAGTCCGCAATATTGATGGAGTAGAGATACGGGGAGCATTTGATGGGATGGTGCCGCAGGGTGGTGCGGGGAGAAGTCTTGCAAGTTTATATGGTAAACTTCGGAATGCTCATCTTGATTCCTTTAGTACTTCCTGCTTTAGAACGTGGGAGTTGGAGCTGGAGGATCCAGACATCTCCAGCAAAATACGAGATGGATGGGAGAGGGTGAGGAAGGTCATGGTAAACGAACAGTGGCGTGAGATGCACTTCAGGCTTATGCACAGAGCGACATACGCCTTTAATTTATCCTATAGAGACGCTCCAGCACACTATTTGCGTAATTGTCCTAAATGCGACTTACATAAAGCCAATTTACTTCATGGGATGTGGTTGTGCCCACAAATTCGAACGTTTTGGGATCGGGCTTTACAATTTATTAAAGATACCTGGGGGGAGGAGGTGCACGCAAGTCCACAGGCAGTGTTATTTCACTATATTCCTCTGGATCCAGGGGGGGAGGGACCACCTCTAGTGGCCCGGAAAGGAGTGCATATGGCTTTATTGGCTATCAAAAAGTGCATCTTGTGTCACTGGTTACAGGCATCGGTCCCGGAAATTGCGGAGGTCGTGATTACTCTCAAGACTTTATTGGGGTATGATAAGACGGACCTAGAAAGACACAAAGAAAGGTCTACAGAACAATTTTTTAAAACTTGGCGTAAATTCATCGAGCAACATTATCCCACAGCAGAGATAGGGATGTTCATGCGCACATTTCGACACACATCATGGTATAGTTCACAGAGTATCCAGGGCACGCTAGGCATGCTGGTGGCTAGTTAAGAAAATGTTCACCGAGATGGGGGAGAGTTGGGGGGAGGGAAGGGAATTGCTGGTTGTGTTTTGTTTTACTGCATACCTTGTAACTTAATGATGACAAGTAAAATGAAAAAAATAATTTTGAAGCTGGAACACATTGTTATTTGGTATATGTACTAATGTATGTGTGATACACATTGCATACTTGTAACTGTTCTGGTTTTGAATAAAAATATATTTGAAAAAAAAAAAAAAGAGGTAGAATGGGGTTTAGGGGGCCCCGTTCTAGAGATAGATCTGGCAACCAGAGGACCTCCATCTATCTGACATTTATCACATATCCTGTGGATATATCATAAATGTCCTTGATGGAAAAGTCACCTTACATCACTTCATGCTTTTAGGATAGGTCCTATCCTATATCTACACTACAGCTAAATTTCTACATTTAGGCCTCCGCTATGTTTTGAAATTTTAGGTAAGGAGGTGGGCAGATGGAGCCAAGTACCGTCATTTACTACTAGTGAATGAGGATGCGGCTTTCTGAGTGAGGAGGTCACTGCGAACCCGCTCGGGAGTGGACCAGTCAGGTGACTCAGGTCAGGAGACTGCACTGGTCCACTCCTGGGCCGGGACACACTGGCCTCACTCAGACGACCACCATACTTTGCTCAGACCGCCGCCCTCTTCCTGCTCCAAAATGTGAGTGAGTAGTCCAGACGGAGTCAAAGAGGGAATGACACGGCGGCAGCGGCGGTCAGAGTGAGGTCGGTGCGTGCTGTGACCGGAGTGGACCAGTCCAGTCATCCGACCTCACGTCACTGACGTGAGGTCAGGTGACTCAGGTCAGGTGACTGGACTGTGCCGGCCCGGGAGTGGACCAGTCTGGTCACCTGACCTCACGTCACTGACTCAGGTCAGCGGACTGGTCCACTCTTGGGCCGGCATGCACCGACCCCACTCAGACCGCCTCCGCCATACTTGGCTCCATCAACACTTCTCCTGGTCCTAAATGTGAGTGAGTAGGGTAGACTGAGCCAAGTAGCGAATGACACGGCGGCAGCGTGGTTTGAGTGATGTCGGGACGGACTAAATGATCTCACAGGCCTTATACGGCCCACGGGTCGGACGTTCCCCACCCCTGATCTACACTGACCACAAGAACCTCACTTATTTACAGTCTGCACAACGACTGAAACCTCGTCAAGCCACATGGTCGCTATTCTTTGGCAAGTTTCAATTCGTACTCCATTTCCTTCCTGCTGATAAAAATCTAAAGGCCGATGCACTGTCTCAGTTGTTTGAGACAGATGACTGAAGAGGATCCCCAGCATATCATTGACCCTTCTAGGATTATTACTGTTACCCTCTACAGACTAAAGATATTCCTCTTGGAAAATTTTTTGTTCGTCCTACTGACAGGAAGAAAATTCTCATTTGGCGTCAAAATGCAATTTTGGCAGGGCATTCTGGTATTCGTAGGACTCGGGACTTTATCTCTCGTCACTACTGGTGGCCCACGCTGCCCAAAGATGTTGTGGACTATATCTCCTCGTGCACCAACTATGCCCAAAACAAAGCTACCCATTCCAAGCTTGCAGGTCTACTCCAACCTCTGCCTGTTCCTGATGGTCCGTGGAAAAATATTGCCATGGATTTTATTACAGATCTTCCTCCTTCTGTTGGTTATACCACTGTCTGTGTTGTGGTGGATTATTTTTCCAAGATGGCATATTTTGCTCCTCTGTCTGGCCCTCCCTCAGCTCCTCGCCTGGCAAATTTATTTATTCAACATATTTTTTGTTTGCATTGATTGCCCTTCCATATTGTGTTTGATTGGGGTGTACAATTGACGTCTAAGTTGTGGAGAGCCCTGTGTAAACTTTTTGATGTGAAATTGGACTTTTCTTCTGCATATCACCCACAATACATCGGCCATGTTGAAAGGATTAATCAAGTGCTAGAAAATTATCTTCGTCATTTTATATCTGTTCAACATGACAATTGGTTGCATCTTCTTCCATGGGCCGAATTCTCTTACAATAATCACACATCTTCATTTTTTTTATTGTTTACAGCCAACATCCATGTGTTCCTCTTCCTGTATCGGCTACATCTCAAGTGCCTGCAGCTAATTCTTCTTTCGGAAACTTTCTTCAGGTCTGGCAGCAAACCAAGTCTGCGATCCTACAGGCAGTGAATCGCATGAAGAAGTATGCCGATAGGAAGAGAAGGCTTCCTCCTCAATTTCTTCCCAGAGTTAAAATCTGGTTGTCTTCTAAAAATATTCTTCTAAAAATTCCCTCCTACAAATTCGCTCTCAGATTTCTTGGTCCCTTTTAAATCTTGCAACAGATCGACGCTGTGTCTTACAAATTGCATCTGCCCCCTGCTCTCAAGATTCCCAATTCCTTCCATGTGTCCCTCCTGAAGCCTGTGGTCCTCAACCGGTACAGTAAATCTTCTGGCTCTGCAATTGCTCCCAGCATTTCTTCTGATGTCTTTGAGGTCAAGGAGAACCTGGACTACAAGAAGGTAGGAGGGAAGATCTTTTCCCTGTTGGATTGGAAGGGTTTTGGTCCTGAGGGGAGGTCTTGGGATCCTGAAGAACATGTGTATGCCCCAGCTCTCATTAAAAAGTTTCTCCTACGCTCTGGACCTATGAAGAGGATGTGTAAGGGGGGGTACTGACCGCCGGCATTTCCCACTTACCGGCAGTCACGACAGCAGGACTCTAAAACCTGGCCGGCATCTCCTTCCACAGAGACGCTGGCGCACCCCCACTCTTCCCCAGTCTTAAAGGTCCAGCATGCACCAGGAGATTCGTCCCTGACTAATCCCAGCACAACCGGGACTTTAAGAAGATCTATGCCCACTTCTACATTGGCTGTGCAATATTGTGTCTAACCCTGTGTTGATCTGCAAAGGTTCCCTAGCATTATCCTGTATCCGTATTCAGTGTCAAGTCCAGTGTCTGTGACGACTTCAGTATTCGTGTCAGTGTCAAGTCCAGTGTCTGTGACAACTTTAGTATCTGTGTCCAGTGTCTGTGCCAAGTTCAGTGTCTGTGACGACTTCAGTATCTGTGTCCAGTGTCCGGACCAAGTCCAGTGTCCGAGATGACTTCAGTATCCTTGTCCGGTGGCCGAGCCGAGTACAGTGTTCAAGACGACTACAGTTCCCGTGTCCTGTATCCGAGACAAGTCAAATTATCCATCACAAGCCTACTTCCTATTATCCAGCACAATCCAGCTTCCGATAGTCCGGCACAAGCCATCTTATGATAGTCCGGTACAAGCCAGCTTCCGATGGTTCGGCACAAGCCAGCTTCTGATTATCCAGCACAATATTATCTCCGCAAATTGAGACACATCAACTAATCTAATGAGCAAATGGGAGAAGGAGGCAACAGTAAGCTCCCTTAGCTTTTACGGTCCTTCTGTTTGAAGAGGAAAAAGCAAATCTTGGACAGAAATCACGCAAGTTATATGAATTTAGAGAGTAAGCTCTGAAACTTAAGTCTGATCCCCAATTTGAAAAAAAGGAGGCATTCCTACAAAGTACTATAGAGGGGTTTCAATATCAGGTACGAGAGTGAAAACACCAACAATTCGTTAAAGACCTACAAGAATTTCGAGAGAATCAAGCATATCTATTCCTTAGTGAGAATTACCAGAAGGAATCTGATATTGACGTATCATCATCAGAGGCAGACCTCTCTGATTCAGATAAGTTTGATTAAATACAGGGGAGATTTAACAAATGACCCTATAGAACTTGGGGAAATAGAGCTAGTAGGAGAGGACAATATAGAGGTGTGAGATACCAACAGACTAGTGGAACTATACATGAAGCTGATTTTTTAGGGGTACCAGTATCAATGCCGTACCAAGTGAGGAACAAGCGGTCCCCACAGGACCAGTGTCAAGGAATCACTACTTGAGCAATTCCCCAGAGTGAAAGTTTATGGAATTGCTATACGAGCAATTCCCCAAAGGCAGCTGGAGAATGTCTGGATCAAGCATACAAGTAAATCAGCTAGCGCAAGTCTGTCACCACTCTGGTCAGCAGAGTCTAAGGCTACTCTATGTCTTCACCAGAGCCTGCAGGTTGGCCAGATAGAACCCAGGTTGCTTTTACAGAATAAGGTGTTGGACAGGAGGTGCACTTGCAGGCAATACCAGAACGGATAACCAGAAAACCAGAGGGGTGGTCAACAATCAGAGTTCAAACTAGGAGAGACTAAAAGACTAAAAGTCCAAATCGCAAAACAAGAATACTAGGAGTTGCAGAGGTTGAAATCAGCCGTGAGCAGAATATCCAAAGTCGAAATCCAGTTCAGACAAGAAAATCACAAGCAACAAAGAGAAAACGGAATAGACTCAAATACTCCACTCTTGGCCCTTATAGGTTGCAGACAGAGAAATAAGATTGGCTCTGCATCTCAAACCAGGGCCACCCAGAAGCTTGGCTAGTAGTCATGACAACCTAAAAGTGATGGACGTTTCCTAACAACCAGGGCCCAATCCTGGGAAATCCGCCTCAGATTCCCAGGTCTTGAATTTCTCATCTAGACACCTAACAGATAGTGAATTGACACTTTTAAGTAACGGATTATCTATTGCACCCACCACTAGATTTCCTTAATTTGACTGGGTTACATAGTTACATAGTACGGTTGAAAAAAGACACATGTCTATCAAGTTCAACCAAGTGCCCCCTTGTTTTTTGAGGGGGTTTTACATGGAACAGGATTTCACCATATTTTTTGTATGTGCCATTCATATATTTATATAAGTTAATCATGTCACCCCTTAGTCGTCTTTTTTCAAGGCTAAATAGGTTTAATTATTTTAATCTTTCCTCATAACTTAGATTAGATTCTCCATGCTCCATATCAGCTTCGTTGCTCTTCTTTGTATTTTTTCCAACTCCAGGGCATCCTTTCTATAAACTGGAGCCCAGAACTGAACTGCATATTCTAGATGAGGCCTCACTAATGCTTTGTAAAGTGGTAATATTATATCCCTGTCCCACGAGTCCATGCCTCTTTTAATACACGATAATATCTTGCTGGCCTTTGAAGCAGCTGATTGACATTGCATGCTGTTATTTAGTTTATGATTTACAAGTACACCCAGATCCTTCTCAACAAGTGACTCCCCCAGTGCAGCTCCCCCTAGGACATATGATTCATGCAGGTTGTTGGTAGCCAGAGGCATAACTTTACATTTATCTACATTAAACTTAATTTGCCAAGCGGATTCCCAAACACTTAGTTTGTTTAAATCCGCTTGCAATTTACAAACATCTTCCATAGACTGAACATTACTACATAGCTTGGTGTCATCTGCAAAACTAGAAATAGTGCTATTAATCCCATCCTCTATATCATTAATAAATAAGTTGAATAATAGTGGTCCCAGCACGGAACCCTGGGGTACACCACTTATAACCGAGGACCATTCAGAGTAGGAATCATTGACCACAACTCTCTGGATACGGTCCTTTCTAAACCTATAGTCCTTAATTTACCCATTAGACGTCTATGAGGGACAGTGTCAAATGCCTTTGCAAAGTCCAAAAACACTATATCCACAGTGGTCCCTCTGTCTAGGCTTCTGCTCACCTCTTCATAAAAAAAAAATCAGGTTGGTTTGACAACTTCTATTCTTAGTAAAACCGTGCTGGCTGTCACTTATAATACAATTTTTTGTCATATAATCCTGTATATAGTCCCTCAATAGCCCCTCAAACATTTTTCCCACGATGAATGTTAAGCTTACTGGTCTATAATTACCCGGCAAAGACATAGAGCCCTTTTTGAAAATAGGCACCACATTTGTCCTGCGCCAGTGCCTTGGCACTATACCAGTCACTAGAGAATCTCTAAATATTATGAAGAAGGGGACAGAAATAACTGAACTAAGCTCCTTAAGAACTCTAGGGTGTAATCAAACTGGTCCCGGGGCCTTGTGTACATTTATTTAATTTAATTTAGCTTGAACCATATCTACATTTATCCAATTCAGTACATCTACTGATATATTAACAGCACTGGCTCCGGCTACATCAGCAGCTCTTTCTTCTGTTGTATATACAGAGCTAAAGAACCCATTTAGTAACTCTGCCTTCTCAAGATCCCCTGTTACCAACTCCCCATTACCACTATCTAGGGTTCCTACATGTTCATACCTTGGCTTTTTTGCATTTATATACTTGAAGAATTTTTGGGGATTTGTTTTACTATCCTTGGCCACCCGCCTTTCATTTTGTATTTTTGCTGATTTTATTACCTTTTTACCGTTTTTATTAAGGTCTTTATAACTTAAAAAGGATACAGCTGTACCCTCAGATTTGTATTTTTCATATGCCCTTTTTTTGTCATGTATTGCCCTTTTTACAGAATGTGTAAGCCATGTGGGGTTTAATTTTAGTCATTTATACTTGTTACCTATAGGAATAAATTTTGCACTATAATTACCCAAAGTAGATTTGAAAATCTCCCATTTATCATTTGTACCATTATTTGACATTAGTTCTTCCCAGTTTATGTCCTGAATTGCAGCTCTCATCCTGGGGAAATTGGCCTTCTTAAAATTAAGTTTTTTTGCCCTCCCAGTGTAAAGGATCTGCCAGACACAACTTCTGTGTCGACGCCCATAGGTAATCAGTCTGCACCTGCTTCTATGTCTGTGAGACTGACTCCATCTTCCACCACCCAGGATGGCAGGCTTAGGAGTGGGAGAGCCTATCACAGCCTGGCCAGACGGAGCTAGCTCCCGCCCTCTGTCTATTTATACCTGCCTTTCCTGTTCCTCCTTTGCTTCTGATTCTTCTCTGTTGGTTTCCTGGCCCTGCTGCAGCTTCTTGAACTACTGATCCTCTGCTTGTGATTGACCTTGGCTTTACTGACCATTCTTCTGCTCTGGGTTTTTGTACCTCGCTCATCTCCTGGTTTGACTCGGCTCGTTCACCTCACTTGTTGCTCACGGTGTTCCCGTGGGCAACTTCCCCATTTCCCTGGCTTCTTTGTACCTTTGTCTGTTTGTCTGTTGTGCACCTATTGAGTGTAGGGACCGTCGCCCAGTTGTACCCCGTCGCCTAGGGCGGGTCGTTGCAAGTAGGCAGGGACTGAGTGGCGGGTAGATTAGGGCTCACTTGTCTGTTTCCCTACGCCGACATTACATAATCACAAGCCCATATACCTAGTCTACCCTGGTCCCTGACTCTACTATGGACCCCCTTGAGACCCTGGCTCAGCAAATGCAGGGCCTCTCCCTACAGGTCCAGGCCCTGGCTCAGAGGGACAACCAGCCTGATGCTACCCTGGTAGTGCCCCTCACCTCACCTCTTGAACCCCACCTCAAGTTGCCTGACCGGTTCTCAGGGGACCGGAAGACTTTTTTCTCCTTTCGGGAGAGTTGTAGGCTCTATTTTCGCTTAAAGCCCCACTCCTCTGGTTCTGAAAGCCAGCGGGTGGGTATAATTATGTCCCGGCTCCAGGATGGGCCCCAAGAATGGGCCTTCTCCTTGGCTCCTGACGCCCCTGAACTTTCCTCCGTTGATCTTTTCTTTTCTGCTCTCGGGCTCATTTATGACGAGACTGACAAGACTGCCTTTGCCGAGAGTCAGCTGGTGACCTTACGTCAGGGTAAGAGACCTGTTGAGGAGTATTGTTCTGACTTTAGGAAGTGGTGCGTAGCTTCTCGGTGGAATGACCCTGCCTTAAGGTGCCAGTTTAGATTGGGTCTGTCGAACGCCCTGAAAGACTTGCTAGTTAGCTATCCCTCTTCTGACTCCCTAGATCAGGTTATGGCTTTAGCGGTACGACTTGACCGACATCTCAGGGCACGACGACTTGAACGTGTTTGTGTTTTCTCCTCTGACTCCCCCATGATGCCTCCCGAGGTTCCGTTGCTTCGTTCTTCCAAGGAAGACTCGGAGGTACCTATGCAACTCGGGGCCTCCGTGTCCCTCCAACAACGTAGAGAGTTCCGCAGGAAGAATGGTCTCTGCTTCTACTGTGGGGATGACAAGCATCAAGTGAACAACTGTCCTAGGCGTAAGAATAAGCAGCCGGAAGAACTTCCGCGCCTAAGTGACCATCGGGGAGGTCTCTTGGGCGCACAGGTATTTCCTGTAAATATGAAACGTAATAAAATCTTGCTTCCCTTTCAGGTCTCTTTTGGTGGTAGGTCTGCTACCGGTAGTTTCTTCGTGGATTCAGGGTCTTCTGCTAATATTATGTCTGTGGAATTTGCTATGTCTCTAGCTATGCCATTGATTGATTTGCCTAAACCTGTCCCGGTAGTGGGTATCGACTCCACTCCTCTTGCTAATGGTTATTTTACACAGCATACCCCTGTTTTTGAACTCCTTGTGGGCTCCATGCATTTGGAGCAGTGATCTGTACTGGTGATGCAGGGATTATCGTCCGATTTGGTTTTAGGCCTTCCCTGGTTGCAGTTGCATAATCCCACTTTTGACTTGAATACTGGGGATCTTACCAAATGGGGTAATGAATGCATGACGTCATGTTTTCCTGTTAATTCTATTTCTCTCCCTGAGGAGGTGAACACTCTACCTGAGTTTGTTCAGGACTTTGCTGATGTTTTCTCTAAAGAGGCCTCCGAAGTGTTACCACCTCATAGAGAATACGATTGCGCAATTGATTTGGTACCAGGAGCTAAGCTCCCTAAGGGTAGGATATTTAATCTCTCTTGTCCCGAACGTGAAGCCATGAGAGAGTATATCCAGGAATGCCTGGCCAAGGGTTACATTCGCCCCTCTACTTCTCCGGTAGGTGCTGGCTTTTTCTTCGTAGGGAAGAAGGATGGTGGTCTTAGGCCATGCATTTACTACCGAAACTTGAATAAGGTCACTGTAAGGAACCAGTATCCCCTTACTTTGATTCCTGATCTCTTCAATCAGGTTCAGGGGGCCCAATGGTTCTCTAAGTTTGATCTACGGGGGGCTTATAACCTTATACGCATCAAAGAGGGGGATGAGTGGAAGACTGCGTTTAACACGCCCGAAGGTCATTTCGAATACCTCGTCATGCCCTTTGGGTTGTATAATGCTCCCGCGGTCTTCCAGAATTTCATAAATGAGGTTTTAAGAGACTACCTGGGGGTATTTCTTGTAGTGTACCTTGATGACATACTTGTGTTTTCCAAGGACTGGTCCTCCCACATTGAGCATGTCAGGAAGGTGCTCCAGGCCCTTCGGGAAAACAAACTGTTTGCTAAGACCGAAAAATGTGTGTTTGGGGTGCAGGAGATACCGTTTTTGGGTCAAATCCTCACTCCTCATGAATTCCGCATGGACCCCGCCAAGGTCCAGGCTGTGGCGGAATGGGTCCAACCTGCCTCCCTGAAGGCGTTACAGTGCTTCCTGGGGTTCGCTAATTATTACAGGAGATTTATTGCTAACTTCTCGGTCATCGCTAAGCCTCTTACGGATCTCACTCGCAAAGGTGCTGATCTCCTCCACTGGCCTCCTGAGGCTGTTCAGGCTTTTGAGGCCCTTAAGAAGTGCTTTATCTCGGCCCCAGTGCTGGTTCAGCCCAACCAAATGGAGCCATTTATCGTGGAGGTTGACGCATCCGAGGTGGGAGTGGGGGCTGTCTTGTCCCAGGGTACCAGGTCCCTCACCCATCTCCGTCCCTGTGCCTACTTCTCCAGGAAGTTTTCGCCCACTGAGAGTAACTATGATATTGGCAACCGCAAACTCTTAGCCATTAAATGGGCATTTGAAGAGTGGCGCCACTTCCTGGAGGGGGCTAGGCACCAGGTAACGGTCCTTACCGACCACAAGAATCTGGTTTTCTTAGAATCTGCCCGGAGGCTAAACCCGAGACAAGCTTGATGGGCGTTATTTTTTACCAGATTCAACTTTTTGGTCACCTATAGGGCTGGGTCTAAAAATATTAAGGCTGATGCACTGTCGCGTAGCTTCATGGCCAGCCCTCCTTCGGAGGAAGATCCTGCTTGTGTTTTGCCTCCAGGTATAATCATTTCCTCTATTGATTCTGATTTAGTCTCTGAAATTGCGGCTGATCAAGGTTCAGCTCCCGGGAACCTTCCTGAGAACAAGCTGTTTGTTCCCCTGCAATTCCGGCTAAGGGTACTCAGGGAAAATCATGACTCTGCACTATCTGGCCATCCAGGCATCCTGGGTACCAAGCACCTCATTGCCAGAAACTATTGGTGGCCTCGGTTGCTCATAGACGTTAAGGCCTACGTCGCCGCTTGTGAAGTTTGTGCTAGGTCCAAGACTCCCAGGTCCCGACCAGCGGGCTTACTATGTTCTTTGCCCGTTCCCCAGAGACCTTGGACCCATATCTCCATGGATTTCATCACCGATTTGCCTCCATCTCAAGGCAAGTCGGTGGTGTGGGTTGTAGTAGACCGCTTCAGTAAGATGTGCCACTTTGTGCCCCTCAAGAAACTACCCAATGCTAAGACGTTAGCTACCTTGTTTGTCAAACACATCCTGCGTCTCCATGGGGTTCCTGTCAATATTGTTTCTGACAGAGGGGTACAATTTGTTTCATTGTTTTGGAGAGCCTTCTGTAAAAAGTTGGAGATTGATCTGTCCTTCTCCTCTGCCTTCCATCCTGAAACTAATGGCCAAACTGAGAGGACTAATCAGTCTCTAGAACAATATTTAAGGTGTTTTATCTCTGACTGTCAATATGATTGGGTCTCATTCATTCCCCTCGCCGAATTTTCCCTTAATAACCGGGTCAGTAACTCGTCAGGGGTCTCCCCCTTTTTCTGTAATTTTGGGTTTAATCCACGGTTCTCTTCCGTTTCACCTGGTAGTTCCAACAATCCCGAGGTAGATGTCGTTCATCGGGAACTGTGCACAGTCTGGGCCCAGGTTCAGAAGAACCTAGAGGCTTCCCAGAGCATACAAAAGATTCAGGCAGATAGAAGACGTTCTGCTAACCCCTTGTTTATGGTCGGGGATCTGGTGTGGCTATCGTCAAAAAATTTGCGCCTTAAGGTCCCGTCTAAGAAGTTTGCTCCCCGGTTTATAGGGCCGTACAAGGTCATTGAAGTCCTCAATCCTGTCTCCTTCCGACTGGAGTTGCCCCCATCTCTTCGAGTACACGACTTGTTCCATGCCTCCCTCCTTAAACGCTGCTCCCCGTCCTTGGCTCCCTCGATGAAACCTCCGGTCCCTATTCTCACCCCTGAGGGGGCAGAATTCGAGGTGGCCAAGATTGTGGACAGCAGGATGGTCCAAGGCTCCCTCCAGTACCTGGTCCATTGGAGAGGATACGGGCCTGAGGAGAGGACTTGAGTACCCGCTCGGGATGTTCACGCTGGGATATTGGTAAGGAGGTTTCACCTTCGTTTCCCCAGTAAACCAGGTCCACTTAGAAAGGGTCCGGTGGCCCCTCATAAAAGGGGGGGTACTGTAAAGGATCTGCCAGGCACAGCTTCGGGGTTAACGCCCATAGATAATCAGTCTGCACCTGCTTCTATGTCTGTGAGACTGACTCCATCTTCCACCACTCAGGGTGGCAGGCTTAGGAGGGGGAGAACCTATCACAGCCTGGCCAGACGGAGCTAGCTCCCGCCCTCTGTCTATTTATACCTGCCTTTCCTGTTCCTCCTTGCTTGTGATTTCTTCTCGTTTGGTTTCCTGGCCCTGCTGCAGCTTCTTGTTCTATTGTCCTTGCTTCATATTGACCCCGGCTTGCTGACTACTCTCCTGCTCTGCGTTTGGTACCTCGTACACTCCTGGTTTGACTCGGCTTGTTCACTTCTCTTGTTGCTCACGGTGTTGCCGTGGGCAACTACCCCTTTCTCCCCCTAGCTCTGTGTACCCTTGCCTGTTTGTCTGTCGTGCACTTATTGAGCGTAGGGACCGTCGCCCAGTTGTACCCCGTTGCCTAGGGCGGGTCGTTGCAAGTAGGCAGGGACTGAGTGGCGGGTAGATTAGGGCTCACTTGTCTGTCTCCCCACCCCCATTATTACAATGGGATGAACTGCGCCCTCTAATAGATGTCTCCACTCCTCCAGAGGCAATTTGATGGCCAGTAACTCCCGATCCCCAATCGAGTAGTGGCATTCTGCGGAAAAGAAGAGATTGGAGTAATAGCTACATACCATTGACTTGCCCTTGGAACCTCTCTGGAACAGGAGTGCACCAGCACCGACAGATGAGCCGTCCACCTCCAACGAGAACTCTTGAGAAACATCTGGATGATGGAAGATAGAGGCTGACGTGAAGGCACTCTTCAGGCTGTTAAATGCGTACTCTGCTTTTGGAGTCCACACCTTGGCGTTCATGCCTTTCTTGGTGAGGTTAGAGATAGGAGATGCCAGTGAGGAGAAGTTTGAAATGAAATGTCTGTGGAAATTGGCGAATCCCAGAAAGCGCTGTATGGCCCTCAAGCCTTGAGGGCGTGGCCATTCCAGGAACGACTTTACCTTTTCAGGATCCATCTTGAGACCTTGATTCGAGATTATGTAGCCCAGGAAGGGTAGAGCATCTTTCTCAAACACACACTTCTCCAAGTTGGCGTACAGGCGATTCTCTCTTAACCGCAGAAAAACTTGACGGACATGTCTCCGATGAGTCATTGAATCTGGAGAAAAAATCGATATGTCATCAAGATAGACCACAACACAAACATAGAGGCGGTCGCGGAAGATGTCATTAACGAACTCCTGGATGACCGCTGGAGCATTACACAGGCCGAAGGGCATTACTAGATATTCATAGTGTCCGTCACGGGTGTTAAATGCAGTCTTCCATTCGTCACCCTGGCGAATCCGGATTAGGTTGTAAGCCCCACGCAGGTCTAGTTTAGAAAAAATCTTGGCACCGCATATACAGTGAAGGAAATAAGTATTTGATCCCTTGCTGATTTTGTACGTTTGCCCACTGTCAAAGTCATGAACAGTCTAGAATTTTTAGGCTAGGTTAATTTTACCAGTGAGAGACAGATTATATTTAAAAAAAAACAGAAAATCATAGTCAAAATGATATATATTTATTTGCATTGTGCACAGAGAAATAAGTATTTGATCCCCTACCAACCATTAAGAGTTCAGCCTCCTCAAGACCAGTTACACGCTCCAAATCAACTTGGTGCCTGCATTAAAGACAGCTGTCTTAAATGGTCACCTGTATAAAAGACTCCTGTCCACAGACTCAATTAATCAGTCTGACTCTAACCTCTACAACATGGGCAAGACCAAAGAGCTTTCTAAGGATGTCAGGGACAAGATCATAGACCTGCACAAGGCTGGAATGGGCTACAAAACCATAAGTAAGACGCTGGGTGAGAAGGAGACAACTGTTGGTGCAATAGTAAGAAAATGGAAGACATACAAAATGACTGTCAATTGACATCGATCTGGGGCTCCATGCAAAATCTTACCTCGTGGGGTATCCTTGATCCTGAGGAAGGTGAGAGCTCAGCCGAAAACTACACGGGGGGGACTTGTTAATGATCTCAAGGCAGCTGGGACCACAGTCACCAAGAAAACCATTGGTAACACATTACGCCGTAATGGATTAAAATCCTGCAGTGCCCGCAAGGTCCCCCTGCTCAAGAAGGCACATGTACAGGCCCGTCTGAAGTTTGCAAATGAACATCTGGATGATTCTGAGAGTGATTGGGAGAAGGTGCTGTGGTCAGATGAGACTAAAATTGAGCTCTTTGGCATTAACTCAACTCGCCTTGTTTGGAGGAAGAGAAATGCTGCCTATGACCCAAAGAACACCGTCCCCACTTTCAAGCATGGAGGTGGAAACATTATGTTTTGGGGGTGTTTCTCTGCTAAGGGCACAGGACTACTTCACCGCATCAATGGGAGAATGGATGGAGCCATGTACCGTCAAATCCTGAGTGAATACCTCCTTCCCTCCACCAGGACATTAAAAATGGCTCGTGGCTGGGTCTTCCAGCACGACAATGACCCGAAACATACAGCCAAGGCATCAAAGGAATGGCTCAAAAAGAAGCACATTAAGGTCATGGAGTGGCCTAGCCAGTCTCCAGACCATAATCCCATCGAAAATTTATGGAGGGAGCTGAAGATCCAAGTTGCCAAGCGACAGCCTCGAAATCTTAATGATTTACAGATGATCTGCAAAGAGGAGTGGGCCAAAATTCCATCTAACATGTGTGCAAACCTCATCATCAACTACAAAATACGTCTGACTGCTGTGCTTGCCAATAAGGGTTTTGCCACCAAGTATTAAGTCTTGTTTGCCAAAGGGATCAAATACTTATTTCTCTGTGCACAATGCAAATAAATATTTATAATTTTGACTATGTGATTTTCTGGTTTTTTTTTAAAATATAATCTATCTCTCACTGGTAAAATTAACCTAGCCTAAAAATTCTAGACTGTTCAAGTCTTTGACAGTGGGCAAACTTACAAAATCAGCAAGGGATCAAATGCTTATTTCCTTCACTGTATACGATTAAACAGTTCAGAGATCAATGGCAACGGATACCTATTTTTCACCGTGATCTGGTTGAGACCCCGATAGTTGATGCAAGGACGCAGGGAACTATCCTTTTTCTTGATGAAGAAGAATCGGCTCCTGCCAGGGAGAAAGACTTCCGTATGAAGTCCCTCTCCAAATTCTCTTTAACATAGGCGGACATGGACAGAGTCTCTGACAAGGAGAGAGGATATACCCAATCACGGGGAAGGGAAGCTCCAGGAACTAGGTTGATAGGACAGTCATACGCCCGGTGTGGGGGCAGCGTCTCCGCCTCTTTCTTGCTAAAGACGTCCGAAAATGCCCAATAATGACCAGGCAATCCTGCCAAGGAAGAGGCAGAGGAGGCTCAGCTGAACGAATCTGTACCTGGCAACGGTTGAGACACTCAGGGCCCCACTGGAGCAGAATTTCAGTCCAGGACTGGGGCATGTAGTCAGAGCCAAGGCAGACCCAGCAGCACGGGGTTGACGGCCTTGGGCAGGACAAAGAAGCTCGGAGTGGAGGGCTCCCACTTGGAGCCTCAGCGGCTTGGTCACAGCTATAATTGGGTGTGGCAGAAGTAGTCCATTTACAGATGCAACCATCAATGGCCTCTCCAGAGGGGTAGTGGGCAATTGGAGAAGATCCACCAGGTCTCTATGAATGAAATTAGCAGGGGATCCAGAGTCCTGATATGCAGAAACCCAATGTGTTTTCTCGCGGGACACTATGGTCACGGGAATGGACAATTTAGACGAAAGTCCTTCTTTACCCAAGGTTGTCTCTCCCACCAACCCTAGGCTCTGGTGCTTTTGGGGACACAGATGCACAAGATGGCCTCCGAGGCCGCAATATAGACAGAGTCCCGAGATGCGTCTGCGTTGTTTCTCCTGGGTAGATAGCTTAAACTGGTCCATCCTCACCGACTTCTTAGGAGGAACGGCATCTGAGGACAGCAGGGGTTGCTGCAAAGTAGGGACCGGACTAGGGAGTCCTTTCTCCCAACGAGCTTCTTGGAGCCGTTCTCGGATCCTTATATCAATCCGGGCGGCCAGAAGAATGAGGTCATCCAGGGTAGACGGTAGATCTTGGGCGACAAGCTCGTCCTTAATCTTAGGAGACAGTCCCTGCCAGAATGTAGCCACCAGGGCCTCATTGTTCCACAACAGTTCTCCCGCCAGGGTGCGGAAGTGGATGGTGTACTCGCCCAAGGAGGTGTCTCCCTGGTGTTGGTTCAGCAAGGAGACGGCTACAGACGAAACTCGGCCAGGCTCCTCAAACACCATGCAAAATGTCCGGAGGAACCCCTGGAAGTCACGGGTCTCTCTCAAATAGGATTCGCCCATGCAAGGGCCCTGCCAGTGAGGAGAGAGATAATGAATGTGACCCTTGCACCATCAGACGGAAATTCCCTTGCATACAGGCTAAAGTGGATCTGGCACTGGTTCAAAAATCCACGGCAGGTCCTTGCGTCTCCATCATAGCGGTCTGTAAGTGGCAAAGAAAATCGGGGATCAGCACTGCCAGGAGGTGTAGTCAGAGGATCAGTAATGCCAGGAGGTGTAGTAGGAGGGTTGACAGTTTGCACATCCAGGCGACGTGTAATAATGTCCAAGGTCTGGAGGAGTTGGTCCTGTTGAGACCGGAGGTCTAGCATATCCGCCTGCATCTCTTGTGACGCCATCATGGTCTTGGATTGACCAGCGGGGTCCATGGCCTGAGCGTACTGTCACGTTGGGTACGTGGACCCACTGGACCGTACCGCCTTGACGGTATGGCAGCTGGCCAACAGGACGCAGGTCACAGTCTATAGTTCGTATAGTGTACCTGTGGCAGCTCGGACAGTGGCAAGACAGGCTCGGCTGGGACTAGGCAGCAGGCAGACGTCAGGCGTGGTGTAGCAGGACAGGCGTGGGATACAGCACATCACGACTTCAGCTCAGCACGGCACTTGACCAGGATAGCACGGGATACGGGTACAGGAACAGGGAACACTGGGAACTGGAAAACACTAGGAGACCATTTGCTTAGACAAACTTTGGGTATGACAACAACGTTAAGGCATTGCAGGAAGGGGCTGGGCTCTTCTTATTGTCCAGGGTTCTCATGGGCTAATTTAGTACTAATTTCAGGTGCGCGAGCTGGCCCTTTATGAGCGGGCACGAGCGTGCGCCCGCACCCTATGGGAGACGGCCGGGAGAAGCGGAAGTGAGCGCTGGCGTCTCCTGAGGAGGAGATGGGGAGCAGTGCTCACAGTTTCATGGCTGCGGGCGTCAGGAGGTGAGTGAACCTGATGGCCCGTGGCCATGGGCATGACAGACAGTGACGCCAGGATCTCCTCCAGGAGCGGAATCCCCGGCCAGGAGCCCCTGACGTCACTGTCCATGGGGAGGTTGCGCTATCTTCAGGGGGGGGTATGGCATTAACTACATGGACACTGTGACACTATCTATAGGGAACACTTACTTTTATGTAGGATTTGCAGTCACAACACTGGAAGAACGGGAGGTTGAAACTCGGCTAGACACGCCTCTAGCTGTCTCTCCCCTGTAAGCGGCATAGTGGGACTTGTAGGAAGGAGATACTTGCTTGGGGATGCAAGTTTGACGCAGCAGCAGCTATATTCTGACCAGAGGGAAGGAGAAAATAACAGATAAAGATGGTGGCGGAGCAGTAAGAACGGGAAGATGACATTTCTATTATTCAGCAATAGAAAACATAAGGCTGTAACATTACTGTACTCATTGTAAGATGACCGGCTGCCTTAGCACAAAAAAAAGCTTGAGAGTACTTTTTTAAACCCTGCCTCTGACAGGGCTTAACAGAAGCCTGTAAAAATGACAATATACTGCAATACAGTAGTATTGCAATGTATTGTACTAGTGATCTAATGATCGCTGGTTTAAATCCCCTAGGTGGACTGATAAAAAGTGTAAAAAAAAATCTAACAAAAGTTTTCAGTAAGGAAAAAAAGATAAGATTAAAATTCCCATTTTTCCTCCAAAGTAATGTAACAAATAAACAAAATGTATATTGCCGCATCCATAAAAGTCTGCACTATTACAATATAACATGATTTAACTCACACGGTGAATGCCGTAAAAAAAATAAACCTGTAAAACACCAAAATCTCTGTTTTTTGTTCACCTTAGCGCTCAAACAAATGTAGTAAAAAGTGATCAAAAAGTTATATGTTCCAAAAATTACAATTACAATTGTACCAATAAAAACTACAGCTCGTCCCACAAATAATAAGCCCTTACACTGCTCAATCAACGAAAAAATAAAAAAAGTTATGGCTTTCAGAATGTGGTGAAACAAAACTAATATTTTTTTTTAACAAATTGTATTTTCTTTGTAAAAGTAGTAAAATATAAAAAACCTCTATATATTTGGTATCACCGCCGGGAGGCGGGGAGTGAAAAACAGAAAAGCAAAAAATGGCTTCGTCCTGAAGGGGTTAATGAGACTGTTAGCCTTCCTCTCCCAATAGGTCTTCTGGATCAAAGAGCAGCATGTTCTTGAACTCACTGGAAATCACAAGGCACTTCTCTGCATCTTCCCACTCGTCCAAGATCAATTTTTTGAGATTGTCATTTACAGAAAATACATGCTTGCTACGGCCGCGGTCACGGACCACAACCTCCACTTACCTGCCTCTTCCTGCTGATGTCTCCCTCCCCGGACACGCCAGCACATGCGTCTGCTCTGTCCCGTAGTGTTCACTAGAGGGTGCACGCTGGTTCCCGACCTTAAATGGCCAACGTGCGCATATGTAATTAATTAATTGTGCTCAGATCACCTTGAACTATAAAAAGGGCACTACCCTTTTAAACCTTGCATAAGCGTTGTTTTTAATTCCCATGTTAGTCTTGCAAATGGTTCCTTAGTGTTGTCCTGTTCCCGTGCCCTGCTATCTGTATTGTAGAGCCAATAAAAAAAGTGAAAAACTGTTAAAGGGGTTGTCCAGGCATGGGGCGTTTCTTCAAGTGAATAGGAGCAGAGCTGCAATACTGCATCACGGCCGCTATACAGTCTACGGAGCCAACTGCTTCCAACACCGACCACTGCAAAACTTCCGGTGCTCGGAGGCAGCCGGAACAGCTGATTGGTGCAATTTCCGGTTGTCGGACCCCCACCGATCATATACTGATGACCTATTCTGTGGACAAACACTTTTAAATAAAAAAATATATATAGAAAAAAATATGAAAAGTTCAAAGAAAACCCTTTTCTCATTTTTCCTCTAAAAGAAATGTCAAAAAAATAAACATAATTGGTATTGCTGTGTCCATAAAAGTCCAAACTATTAACATGTAACATTATTTAAACCTCACGATGAACGCTGTAAAAAAAAAATAATAATAATTAAAACCACCAGAATCACTGTTTTTTGGTCGCCTTGCCACCCGCAAATAATGGAATAAAAAGTGATCAAAAAGTTGAATGCACCACAAAATGGTACCAATAAAAACGACAGCACATCCCGCAAAAAAAACCCAAAAAAACCAAGCCCTCACACTGCTCAATCAACTGAAAAAATAAAAAAGTTATGGGTTTCAGAATATGGCGACAATTTTTTTTTTTGTAAAAGTACTATAACATAAAAAAATATATACATTTAGTATCACCGTAATTGTATTGACCAGCAGAATAAAGATAACATGTCATTTTTACTGCATGGTGAATGCCGTAAAAACGAAACAAAAAAAACAAACAAACAATGGAGGAATCACTGTTTTGTTCCCATTCCACCCCACAAAGATTTTTTTCATTTCCTAGTACACTGTATGGTACAATAAATGGTGTCGGGAAAAATCAACAACTCCTCCTGCAGAAAACAAGCCCTCATACGGCTATATTATTGGAAAAATAAATATATAGCATTTGGAACGCGGAGAGGAAAAAAAACTAAATGAAAAAACAGAAAATTGCTGTGCGATAAAGAATCGCCACAAAATGGGATAAAAATTTCTACAAGTCCTACATAAAACAAAGCCACTGGCTGGGCCTACATGGCAACTTTAAAGGGGTATTAGAATTTGGAACATTTATGGCATATCAACAGGATCCACAGCGATCTTCGCTGTTTCTGAAGCTCCTGAGTTCCGGATAAAAAGCGTAGCTCGCTGTGATATGCGGTTTCCCTTACTCTCAACAAGTTCAGCTGTTTACATGCTCCCAGCCACCTTGCAACTCAGTGGTCAGAGCCCAGCGACAGTGGGAAAAGGTAAGACGGGGTTCAGGGGACCCGTTCTAGAAATAGGTGCAGGTCCCATAGGTGGGACCCACATCTTTTGTACATTTATGGCATATCCTGTGGATAAATGTCAGGGTGAGAATATCCAGCTGGGGCACAACTTTTTGAAGCATGCAGTAATGTTAGGCTCTTTATGTTGTACATTAACCCCTTGTATCCTATAATCTGTAGCCCCAACTTCGGCCTCATGCACATGACCGTAATGGTTTTTACTGTCTGCAAATACGGATCTGTGGTTATCTGCAAGTCATCCGCATATACGGCACGGTGTCCACAAATATGGTCCGTAGTGCATCCGTATATACGGATCCGCAAAAAAAGAGGGAGGCTGCAAATGATGTCACCAACATATCCCAACCCCTTAACCCCTTAGTGACCAGTCCATTTTAGGCCCTAATGACCAAGCTATTTTATTTGTTTTTCTATAGTCGCATTCAAAGAGCTATAACTTTTTTATTTTTTTGTCTACATAGCTGTATGAGGACTTGTTTTTTGCGGGATTAGTTGTACTTTTTAATAGCACCATTTTTGGGTACATATAATTTTTTTATTAACTTTTATTAACTTTTTTTGGGGGGAGTATAAAAAAACCCTGAAATTCCGCCATTGTTCTATGCATTTTTAAATTGACGCCGTTCACTGTGCGATGTAAATAACATGTTACCTTTATTCTATGGGTCGGTACGATTACGGCGATACCACATATGTAGAGGTTTTTTATGTTTTACGACTTTTGCACAATAAAAACACTTTTGAACTAAAATTATTTGTTTTTGCATCGTCGCTTTCCAAGAGCCGTAAGTTTTTTATTTTTCCATCAATATATTGATTCTTTGGGCTTGTTTTCCGCGGGACGAGACGCAGTTTTGATTGGTACTGTTTTGGGGTGCATGGCACTTATTGATTCATTTTTATTATGACTTTTTTGGGGGGCAATGGAAAACAAAATTCAATTTCACCATTGTTTTTTGCGTTTTTTTTTTTACGGTGTTCACCTTGCGGTTTAAATTACATATTAACTTTATTAATGGAGTCATTACAGTCGTGGCGATACCATTTATTTATTTTTTACACTTTTACTAAATAAAACCACTTTTTATGGAAAAAAATGGTTTTATTTATTTTTTTACTGTAATTTTTATTATTAATCTTTATTTCACTTTTATTATTTATTTCACTAGTCCCACTAGGGGACTTTACTATGCGATCTTCAGATCGCTGCTATAATACTTTGGTATACTTCGTATACCAGAGCATTATTGCCTGTCAGTGTAAATCTGACAGGCAATCTGTTAGGACGTGCCTCCGGCGCGTCCTAACAGTCATATGTCCAGGGCAGACCTGGAGACTTTTATCAAGCCCCCGGCTGCCATGACACCCCATCGGAGACCCGCGATTGCATTTGCAGGCCGCCGATGGGTGACAGAGGGAGCGCACTCCCTCTGTAAACAAAGTTAAATGCCGCGGTCACTATTGACGGCGGCATTTAACGGGTTAAACGGCCGCATTCGAAGTAAACTTCGATCGTGGGCGTTGGAGCAGGAGCTCAGCTGTGATCAGACAGCTGAGCCCTCGGCTCCAGCCTGCACGGGAGACCCGTGCAGGACTTAGACTAGGCTCACGGTGAAAAGGCGTCAGCCTAGCCTAAGGCCCCTTAGTGACTCACGTGAAAAGGCGTATTGGTGGTCACTAAGGGGTTAAAAAGGTCACATGATCGCTCTGGTGCCATTTTCTCTGGTATTTGTGCTTTGTGAGAGCTTTGTTGGATTCCTCGGCTGATATAGCTTTGGTTTCTGGTGTTTCTCTCGTTGCAAGGATGCCCTACACAGGTGCGAATCATGCTCTTCTGGACTGGCTCGTCTCCCGGCGATTTGGACAGCAAGCTATGCTGGAAGAAGGACCGAAGAGGAGGAGAAGGAGCTAATTGGTTCACCCCATTGTCTCCCAATGGCCCAGGAAGGGGCATTTCCCCACCCTGTATGCTGACCTGTGGCAGCACCCTGACAAGTTTCACAAATTCTGCTACATGTTAATTTCAAGCTTTGACTGCTGTCGGACCTACGTCCAAAAATCACCTTTCAGGACAGCAACATGCGACGGTCCATCTCACCGGAGGAACGGCTTATTGTCACCCTCAGGTAAGAACACCGAATATATGGCCCCTTTGTCAATTGCCGCCATATCACCCTGCTAGAAGTAGTATAACTGTAGTTGTCCACTGTGCCCATTGCTGTCATTTCAACCTGCTACATGTAGTATAACCATAGTTGTCCCCTGTGCCCATTGCCGCCATGTCCCCATTGTACTGCTAGCACAATTTTTTTTAAACTTTTTTTTCACAGTTCCTGGCAACAGGGGACTCATTTGCATCCCTGCATTTTGAGTTTCTGCTGGGTTGCTCTACCATTTCTCAGATCATCCGTCTGAAATGCAAAGTTATCTGGGAGCGTCTGAGAGCGGCGGTGATGCCAGAGTCCAAGGCATAAGACTGGCTTCGGATTGCCGAGGGCTTCTACCACCAAGAACAGTTTCCCAACTGTGTGGGCGCGCTCAATGGGAAACACATTAGTGTGAAGAAGTCGTCTCACTCAGGGTCCCTATACTCCAATTACAAACAGTATTTCTCGGTGGTGCTATTGGCCTTGGCTGAGAGCGACCACCAGTTTGTAATTGTAGATATAGGGGCCGATGGGAGCTCTTCGGATGCTGGCATCTTCGGGGCTTCCAGAATGAGTGAACGGCTTCAGTCCAACCAGCTCGCCCTTCCAGAACCAGACAACTGCCTGGGTCTCTAGCCCCATTCGTCATCATGCCAGATGAAGGATTTGTACTTTCCTCCCATGTGTTGCAGCCATTCCCCTGGCGCAGTTTGGATGAAAGGAGGCATATTTTTACATTTTGGCTCACCCATGCGAGATGGTATGTGGAGTGTGCCTTCAGGATTCTGAGCAGAAAGTGGCTTCTACCATCCCTGTGGACAGCAAGATGCATGGAAGACCTGGAGCAGCCGGACTGTGTTGTGTCCACGGTCGCTGACCGCCGGCACGCCATACTTACCGGCGACTGCGGGACACTAACAGCTTGTCGGCCTCTCCCTCCCAGGAGGTGCCAACTCACATGGCTTCACTGTCCCGCCTCTAGTGCACGCTCGCGCTGGTCCCCAGCCTTAAAGGTCCAGCGTGCACACAAACGAAATCTTCCCTAACCTATCCCCTTACATTCTGGACTATATAAAGGGCTCTGCCCTTCCACTCCTTACCTGAGCGTTGTTGTTGTTGTATTCCCATGTTAGTCTTGCAAATGGTCCCTTAGTTATCCTGCTCCCAGTGTTCCCGTATCCTACTACCTGTAACCCGTAACTGTGCTTGTTCCTGAGCTGTATCTAGTGTTGGAGTTGTGTTGTCATCTGCCACGTTCCGTGTCATCTGCCACATCTGGTGTCATCTGCCACGTCTGGTATCATCTGGCACGCCAAGCTGTTATTGACTGTACTTTGGTCAGTTGCTACTCCAGTACAGCAGAGCGGCCTAGTGGGTCTACATACCCCACAGGCGTGACAGTACACTCAGGCCATGGATCCCGCTGGTCAACTTAAGATGGCAATTCAGGTGATGAAAACAAACATGTGTGATTTGCGAGCACACCAGGAACAGCTCCTACAGGCAGTAAATTCAATCATCACCCATTTGGATCATCCTACTGC
This sequence comes from Rhinoderma darwinii, assembly GCF_050947455.1. NCBI lineage: Eukaryota > Metazoa > Chordata > Amphibia > Anura > Rhinodermatidae > Rhinoderma > Rhinoderma darwinii. Next base: position 1,108,865 of record NW_027461830.1, read on the forward strand.
GCCTCCTCTTGAAGCTGCTGCTGTTCCATTACCTGTTACCCCTCCTGCCTGCCCTGGATCTACAATTTCACTGCCTCTACCGCCTCGCTATGACGGGGACCCTAGGGCCTGTAGAGGCTTCATCAATCAATGTGCGATGCACTTTAGGTTACGTGCCCATCTTTTCCCCTCGGATGAGGCCAAGGTAGCATTAATTATTTCTCTCCTTGCTGGCAAAGCCCTGGCATGGATGAACCCCATCTTGGAACGGAGGGCCCGAAATTCTCTGATCTATCTCTGCTTCTTGAAAGTTTCCGTACAGTGTTCAAGGTACTGGGCCGAACATTCTCTGCAGCTGCCTCACTGCTAATCCTCAAACAGCGGGAGTCAATCGTAGGGGAGTATGCTATCTCCTTCCGCACACTGGCGACGTAGAAGGCTTGGAATAATGTAGCCCTGGTGGTGACCTTTTGGCAGGGTCTTGCTTCTCATATTAAGGATGAACTGGTGGCTCGAGAACTTCCTGAAATCCTTAGATACTTTAAAACTTCTGGCTTCCTGGATTGCTATGCAGGTCCAACAGCGCACTCTGGAAGTCCTTCAGGAGAAGAGACCTTGTCGACTGGCACCGAAATTTCAAAGGCTGCTACCACACCTTCGGAGGAGCCTATGCAGGTAGATAGACTCCGATTTTCCGACCAGGAACGGCAACGCAGACGATCGACTGGATTGTGTCCGTAATGTGGCCACAAGGGCCATTTCGTGCGCCAATGCCCTCAAAGGCCGGAGAATTCCCGCACCTGGGTTTGATTGGAGAGACTACCCTAGGTGAATCACTCTCTACCACTTAATTCTCTCCCAAATTGTCTATTCACGTGTCTATTGTCACCAGTGAAGGATCGCACTGTGTGCCTGCATACTTGGATTCCGAAGCGGCTGCAAATTTCATCCAACAAGACATAGTTGAATGTATCCATTTGACCACAGTTACTCTACGTCCTGTTCAAAGCGATCAACCCCATCCTATTGGGATTACCATGGCTTCGCCAGCATGTTCCAGTCCTAGATTGGAATTCCGAAAAGGTCCTCCAGTGGGGACCACGATTTCTGCACCGCTGCCTGCCTCAGGTTCATCCTGTTCGGTCTCCACTGCCTCAGCCTCTCTCTGGATTACCCCCACAATATGCCAGCTATGCGGATGTCTTTAGCAAGAAGGAGGCAGATAACTTCATCATCCAGAATATGACTGTCCTATAGAGTTGCTTCTTGAAGCCTCTCTCCCCCATGGACGAGTCTACCCACTTTCCTTGCCTGAAACCCAGGTCATGTCACAGTATGTCAAGGAGAACCTGGTCAGAGGGTTCATCAGAAAGTCTACTTCACCAGCCGGAGCTGGATTCTTCTTCATGGAGAAAAAGGATGGGTCACTCGGACCGTGCATTGACTACCGTGGATTGAACCATTAAAAAATAAGTACCCCTTGCCGCTTATCTCTGAGCTCTTCGACAGGATTCGTGGAGCTAAGGATCATGAAGCTGGATCTATGTGTGGCCTATAACTTGATTTGTATACGCAAGGGTGACTAATGGAAAACCGCATTTAACACCCGGGACGATCACTACGAGTATCTTGTCATGCACTTTGGACTGTGTAACGCTCCTGCGGTGTTCCAGGAGTTTGTGAACGTTATCTTTCGGAATCTGCTGTATGTCCGTGTGGTGGTGTATCTGGACAACATCTTGATCTACTCACCTGATCTGACAATGCATCGGAAGCATGTATGCCAAGTCTTGTAGCGGCTTGATGCAGCTAAGGAGGAGTAAATTGTACGCAAAACTGGAGAAGTGCGTATTTGAAAAGAGGTCCTTGCCCTTCCTGGGCTATATTGTCTCCGATCGTGTTCTTCAAATGAACCCGGGGAAGGTGAAGGCCGTCTTGGAGTGGCCACGTCCTCAGGGTCTCCGAGCTATACAAAGATTCTTGGATTCGCAAAATTTTATCGCCAGTTCCAAATTTCTTCTTCCTTGCTGCTCCCATCTCAGCTCTCACCAGAAAGAGAGTGAACGCTAAGGACTGGACTCCTGAGGCAGGGTCGGCATTTTTAACCTCATGCGCTGTTATAAACGTGGTCACGGACCGCTGCCTCTCAGCCCCGGAAAACGGCCGTGACCGCAACTTCCCTGCCGTGTGCCAGCGTCTCCCTCCTCGGAGATGCCAGCTGGCGTGGCCTCCCTGTCCTGAACTTCCTGATAGGGTGCGCGCGCTCGGCCTTAAAGGGCCAACGCGTGCATATCCTAAAAGTTCCCTACCCTATCCCCAGTGCACGCAGCCATGGATCTGTGAGTCCTGGCTTGCATATCCTTCCCAGGAGATTCCAGCCAGCACTCACTTCCGGTCCGCTGTGTCCCGTAGGAGGGCCAGCGCGCACACATGGGAATCATCATCAATTAGCCCATGATTCCCCTGGTCTATAAGAAAGGCCCTGCCCCTTTGCTCAGTGCCTTAGCATTGTTAGTATTCCCATGTCAATCTTGCAAATGGTCCCTTAGTGTTATCCTCTTCCCTTTGTTTCCCATTCCCTGCTACCTGTATCCCATGCTGTGTCCTTGTTTCTGAGCCTGTTAGTGTTGGAGTTGTGTCCTGCTGCTTTCTGCATATCCAGTGTCATCTGCCACGTCCAGTGTCATCAGCCACATCCAGTGTTATCTGCCATGTACAGTCTCATATGCCACGTCCAGTGTCATCTACCACATCCAGTGTCATCTGCCACGTCTGGCGCAACCTGCTGCACCCACCTCCATCCGTGCAAAAGCCTCGGCCACTGTCTGGACTATTCAGGTACCCTAGTGCGGGACTTTGTATTTCATTAGGTGCTCTGTTGCTTGGCCAGCTGTCTCCCCGCTACGGCGGTGCGGCTACGGCGGTGCGGCCTAGTGGGTCCACATACCTACAGACCGTGACAACATGGACTACCTCTGCAAATGGTTTCTGACCAGGGTGTACAGTTCACGTCCAAATTCTGGAGAGCCCTGTGTAATCATTTAGATGAAAAGCTGGATTTCTCTTCTGCCTTTGACCCACAGTCTAACGGTCAATTGGAGAGGATCAACCAGATACTAGAGAATTATCTCTGTCATTGTCACGCGGCGGGGTGTGGACCCACTTGGCCGTATCGCGTAGCGGGGTAGCAGCTGGCCAACTAGGTACAAAACAATGTCTATAGTTCAAAACGGGTACCTGAGGCAATAGTAGACAGTGGCAGGATCACGACTTGGCTTTCACAGCAGGTGACGCCGCGGATGCGGCGGAAGACACGACTTGGCTTTCACAGCAGGTGATGCCGCGGATGCGGTGGAAGACACGACTTGGCTTTCACAGCAGGTGACGCCGCGGATGCGGCGGAAGACACTACTTGGCTTTCACAGCAGGTGACGCTGCGGATGCGGCGGAAGACACGACTTGGCTTTTACAGCTGGTAACGGTAGTACGGGATACAGGGTACAGGCAGCAGGAACGGGCAACACTGGGAACTGGAAAACACTGGGAGACCTTTAGCAAGACAGACTAGGGAATACAACAACACTCAGGCAAGGAACCAGTGGGCAGAGCTCCTTTTATAGTCCAGAAGCCATTTGGGCTAATACCTGATTACAGGCAGCTGGACGCGTACTGGCCCTTTAAGGCCGTGCACGCGCGGGCGCGCGCGCCCTGCGGGGAACGGCGCGAGGACCCGGAAGACAGCACCGGCGACTGCCAGAGGGAGGAGGACGCCGAGCAGAGAGGTGTCCATGGCCGGGATCGTCAGGGGGTGAGTCAGAACGGCGATCCCCGGCCATGGACGTAACAGTATCCCTCCTCTTACGCCCCCTCCTCTTGGGACCAGAGAGGGAAAGAAATTTCTTCACGAGGACCGGGGCATCGATATTCTCCTCTGGCTCCCAACACCTCTCCTCTGGACCAAATCCCCTCCAATCCACCAAGTAAAATGTCCTGCCTCCTACTTTCTTGGTGGCCAGGATCTCCCTCACTTCAAAAGTTCCGGATGAACTGCCAGGAGCCACTGCGGAACTAGGAGTCCTTGAGTAGCGGTTTAGAACCACGGGTTTTAGCAAGGAGACATGGAAGGAATTAGGGATCTTGAGGGTAGGAGGCAGTCGAAGCTTGTACGACACAGGATTGATCTTCAGCAAAATCTCGAAGGGTCCAAGGAACCTGGGGGCAAACTTGCAAGATGGCACCCTCAGCCGGATATTCCTGGAAGACAGCCAGACCTTTCTACCTGGAAGAAACTGGGGAGGTTCTCGTCTTCTAGTGTCTGCCTTTCTCTTCATGCGGTCCACCGCCAGCAGAATAGAAGACCGTGTCTGCTGCCATATTTGCAGAAAGTTCCTGAAGGTAGAATCGGCTGCAGGCACCTGAGACATAGTAGAGCCGGGCAGGGGTATTCGAGGATGTTGGCCATAGACTATAAAGAACGGACTGAAAGTGGTGGACTCACTGGTATGGTTATTATAAGAGAACTCCGCCCACGGAAGCAGCTGCACCCAGTCATCATGTCTTCTGGAAACAAAGTGCCGTAGGTAGTTCTCCATAATTTGATTAATCCTCTCAACTTGCCCATTGGACTGAGCGGGATAAGCTGAGGAGCAGTCCAACTTTACCCCGAGTAGGCCACAGAGTGCTCTCCAGAACTTAGAGGTGAACTGGACCCCTCGATCCGAGACAATATGCAGAGGTAATCCATGCAGACGGAAGATGTGTTGCATGAAGAGGTCAGCCAGTCGAGCGGCAGAAGGCAGGCCAGTAAGGGGATCAAAATGAGCCATCTTTGAGAAACGATCCACCACCACCCAGATCACACTGCATCCTGCAGAGGGAGGCAGATCCGTAACAAAATCCATAGCAATATGCCGCCAGGGGACCTCGGGCACCGGCAGTGGTTGGAGCAGACCGGCTGGTCTGGAGTGAGAACCCTTGTTGGCTGCACACACCGTACAGGAGGAGACGAAGTCTATGACGTCTTTGGGCAGCGTGGGCCACCAGAACTGACGGGCAATCAGGTCTCGTGTCTTACGGACACCCGCATGTCCTGCCAGCTTGGAACAGTGACCCCAGCGAAGGATTCTTCCTCTGTCTGCCAGCCGTACGAAAGTTTTTCCTGGGGGAATGCCTCTAACCTGCAGAGGGTTGACAGGGTAGATGCAGAAGGGATCGATAATATTCTGTGGGGGCTCCACAGTGTCCTCTGTTTCAAAAGACCTAGACAAGGCATCGGCCCTCACATTCTTATCGGCAGGTCGGTAGTGGAGTTCGAACTGGAACCGTGCAAAAAACAATGACCATCTGGCTTGACGAGGATTCAGTCGTTGAGCCGTCTGTAGATAGGTCAAGTTCTTGTGGTCCGTGAAGACCAGGATAGGATGAGCTGCGCCTTCCAGTAGGTGTCTCCATTCCTGCAGAGCCATCTTGATGGCCAGTAACTCCCAGTCCCCAATCGAGTAGTTGCGCTCTGCAGAAGAAAACAGCTTGGAGTAGTAACCACATACCATCGTCTTGCCTTTCGAACCCCTCTGGTACAATAGAGCCCCGGCACCAATAGAGGAGGCGTCCACCTCTAACGAAAACTGCAGAGACACATCAGGATGGTGCAGAATGGAGGCAGACGTGAAGGCTTTCTTTAAGGTTTCAAATGCGATCTCCGCCTCTGGAGTCCATACTTTGGCATTCATACCCTTTTTAGTAAGGGTGGAGATGGGAGCTGTCAGAGAAGAGAAGTTGGGGATGAATAGTCTGTAGAAGTTGGCGAATCCCAGGAAGCGTTGTATGGCCCTTAAGCCTTGGGGACGTGGCCACTCCAGGACAGCCTTGACCTTCTCAGGATCCATCTTGAGACCCTGATCAGAGATAATGTAGCCCAGGAAGGGAAGAGACTTTTCTTGGAACACACACTTCTCCAACTTGGCGTAGAGATGATTCTCTCTTAATCTAAGCAACACCTGGCGGACATGGCCCTGATGAGTCACAAGATCTGGGGAAAAAATCAAGATATCATCGAGGTACACCACAACACAGACATAGAGAAGGTCACGAAATATGTCATTCACAAATTCTTGAAATACTGCGGGAGCGTTACACAGGCCGAAGGGCATGACCAAATATTCGTAGTGTCCATCACATGTGTTAAAGGCGGTCTTCCATTAGTCTCCCTGACGGATCCGGATTAGATTGTAGGCCCCCCGCAGGTCAAGCTTGGAAAATTTTTTCGCCCCCCGTATACGATCAAAGAGCTCAGAAATCAACGGCAAGGGGTACCTGTTCTTCACCGTGATCTGATTGAGACCCCGGTAGTCAATGCAGGGTCGAAGGGATCCATCCCTCTTTTTGACAAAGAAAAACCCGGCTCCGGCCGGGGATGAAGACTTTCGTATGAAGCCCCTCTCTAGATTCTCTTTAATGTAGGCCGACATAGACTGTGTCTCTGGCAAGGAAAGAGGGTATACTCTACCGCGAGGAGGAGAAGAGTCAGGAACCAAGTCGATAGGATAGTCGTATTCTCGATGTGGTGGCAATATCTCTGCCTCCTTTTTGTCGAAGACATCAGCGAACTGAGAGTAACAAGGAGGTAGCCCAGACAAAGATTGAGGCGAAGAAGGCTGTAATGGAAGGACATGACGCAGACAGCGGTCTAGACACTTGGGACCCCACTGAAGAACCTCTCCAGAGTTCCAATTCAGGACTGGGGCGTGAAGACGGAGCCAAGGCAAGCCCAGCAGCACGGGGTTGACGGCCTTGGACAGGACATACAGAGAGATCAACTCGGAATGAAGAGCTCCCACCTGGAGTCTCAACGGCTTGGTCACAGACAATACTGGGTCAGGCAAAGGCAGTCCATCTACCGAGGCAACGATCAATGGTCTCGCCAGCAAAACAGTGGGCAACTGAAGGAGATCCACAAGGTCTTGACAGATGAAATTGGCTGTGGAGCCAGAGTCCAGGTAGGCAGAGACTGGATGAGGTCTCCCGCCAGCGACAATGGTCACAGGAATGAACAGCTTGGACGAGAATTCTCTATCAAGTGCAGTAGCGCCCAGGGTTGTCTCTCCAACCAATCCCAGACATTGGGGTTTCTTGGGCCTCTGGGGACACAGACGCACGACATGGCCAGCGAGGCCGCAATACAGACAGAGTCCAGAGGTGCGCCTGCGCTGTTTCTCCTTATCAGACAGTTTAAGCCGATCCACCTGCATCGGGACCTCGGGCGCAGCAGAAGAACAGGGCAAGAGGGGTTGCTGGAAGTTGGGCGCCAGTCTAGAAAGCCGTCTCTCCTGAAGAATCTCTTGGGATCTCTCTCTGAGCCTTATGTCCACGCGGCTAGCCAGCTGCATCAGATCATCCAGGGCAGCTGGGAGATCCAGGTGACGCCGCGGATGCGGCTGAAGACACGACTTGGCTTTCACAGCAGGTGACGCTGCGGATGCGGCGGAAGACACGACTTGGCTTTTACAGCTGGTAACGGTAGTACGGGATACAGGGTACATGCAGCAGGAACGGGCAACACTGGGAACTGGAAAACACTGGGAGACCTTTAGCAAGACAGACTAGGGAATACAACAACACTCAGGCAAGGAACCAGTGGGCAGAGCTCCTTTTATAGTCCAGCAGCCATTTGGGCTAATACCTGATTACAGGCAGCTGGACGCGTACTGGCCCTTTAAGGCCGTGCACGCGCGGGCGCGCACGCCCTGCGGAGAACGGCGCGAGGACCCGGAAGACAGCGCCAGCGACTGCCAGAGGGAGGAGGACGCCGAGCAGAGAGGCGTCCATGGCCGGGATCGTCAGGGGGTGAGTCAGAACGGCGATCCCCGGCCATGGACGTAACAGTCATTATGTCTCTGTCCAACATGACAATTGGGTATGGCCGGAATTGGGCGGAATTCTCATACAATAACCATACTAGCGAGTCTACTATTTCCTCTCCGTTCTATATTGTATACAGTCAGCACCCACAAGTTCCTCTTCCTGTGCCAACTCTGTCTCAAGTGCATGCAGCCAATTCTTCATTCGGGTCGTTACTTCACATCTGGCAGCAGACCAAGTCTGCAATTCTTCAGGCAGTGAATCACATGAAAACATATGCCGATAAGAAAAGTCAAGGTCTGGCTTTTGTATAAAAACACTCATCTGAAGATCCCTTCCCCAAGTTCGCTCCCAGGTTCCTCGGTCCCTTTGAGGTGTTACAACAGATCAACTAAGTGTCCTATAAAGTTGAAAACAGGGAAACAAAGGTAGGATCCAGCGCTGAGGAGCGTTTAAAATGGAAATCGATTTTTCCAAGTTTAGTGTTGTAGATTAAAAGGAAATCCAGTGATATAGGTCCTGGGTGTGTATGAAGTGGAGGGAGGGTGTCCTCTTAGGCCTACGCGTTTCGGACGACGCTGCGTCCTTAAACTTGGACACGAGGATCCGGGCGCTATCAACGACACACCGGAGTGTGTCAGGTGAGCTGGAGGATCTCTCCACAGTTTTCTATTGTCCTATAAAGTTCCTATAAACTTAGACTGCCTCCTACTCTCAAAATCCCCAATTTGTTCCATGTTTCCCTCCAAAAGCCTGTAGTCCTGAACCGCTACAGTAAATCTCCTGGTTCTGCATTTGCTCCCAGCGGTTCTTTGGATGTCATTGAGGTGAAGGAGATCCTAAACTACAAGAGAGTAGGAGGAAAGACTTTCTATCTGGTGGACTGGAAAGAGTTTGGTTCTGAGCAGAGGTCCTGGGAGTCAGAAGAGAACATCAATGCCCTAACTCTCCTCAAGAGATCCTCCTACGCCCTGGACCTAAAAAGAGGGGGCGTAAGGGGGGTACTCGTGTCGCTGACCGGCAACACGCTGTACGTACCGGCAGCTGCGACCGCGGGACACTTAGACCTTGTCGGCATCTCCCTCCCACGGAAACATCAACTCACGCGGATGAACTCTCCTGCCTCTAGGGTGCACGGGCTCGTCCCCGTTCTTAAAGGAACAGTGTCATCACAAATGTTTTTTTCATATGTTAAAGATGTTAGTGCTTTATTAAAAACGTTTATATTTATTTGTGTGTTTGTGTTTTACTTTTTCTTATTTTTACACTTTTTCTTCCCTATGGGGGCTGCCATTTTTTGTTCCATTTCTGTGTGTGTCGATTAACGACACATACAGACATGGAATACGGCAGCCACAGTCCCATAGGGACTGCGAACGGCTCCCGTCCCATCCACTTCTGTGTACGCCGTCTGTGTGGGAACTGCGCATGCGCCGTTCCCACACAGTCCAATTTGAATTTGGCGCCGTCCGGCGCCATTTTCCTGTGGACCGGAAGTCGCGGCCGGACAGTAAGATTACTACTTCCGGTCGCGGCTTCCGGACTTGTGCACTTGGACCAGCAGCAGCAGACGGAGCGGACGGGCCGGAGGGAGCCGCGGCGGCAGGAGCAGGTAAGAGATTTCAATGTATGTTCGTGTTTGTGTACGTTTACTACTGTATGTAAACCTACTACACTGTGTGTTATCTCAAAAAATGGCGACACACAGTGTAGGAGGTTAGACCGTTCAAACCCCTCGTTTATCCCGGCACTAGCCAGGATAAAGGAGGGGCGGATGCTGAGAGCTCACTAGAGCGAGGGCTTTTTACCCAATTTTGCAGCAGAAAAGCTATGTGGTTGCTTTACCACATGCAATGCTGCAATTTTGGGAATGGCTCCATCTAGTGACCAGAAATGGTAAATACTATAAATTTGAATCCAATTGAATCCAATTTATAATATTTCCTGACTCGTGAAAAAAATAAAAAAAATTTGAACAATGTTTAATCACCTACACACTAAATGTTTAATTAAAAAAACAAAAACATGTTTTTCTGGCAACACATTCCCTTTAAAGGGCCAGCACGTGCACCAACTAAATGTTCCCTTACTTATCCCCTTACTTCCTGGAATATATAAAAGGCTCTGCCCTTTCCACTCCTTGAATAAGTGTGGAAAATTGTATTCCCATGTTAGTCTTGCAAATGGTCCCTTAGTTGTTATCCTGCTCCCAGTGTTCCCGTATTCTACTAAATGTATCCTGTAACTGTGCTTGTTCCTGAGCTGTATCTAGTGTTGGAGTCGTACTGTCATCTGCCATGTTCCGTGTCATCTGCCACGTCTGGTATCATCTACCAAGGCTGGTGTTGTCCACCATGTCTGGTGTCGTCTGCCACGTTTGGTATCATCTGCCTCGCATCACCTGTGCCACGTGTCTGCTACGCCAAGCATCTGCCTGAACATTCTCCCAGGTACTCTTACCCCAGTGACTGTTATTGACTGTACTTTGGCCAACTGCTACTCCGTTATAGCAGAGCGGCCTAGTGGGTTCACATACCCCACAGGTGTGACAGACTGTTGACCCAGGAATTCTATGTGGACTACTTTACATAGTTACATAGTTACATAGTTAGTACGGCTGAAAAAAGACACATGTCCATCAAGTTCAACCAAGGGAAGGGAAAAGGGAAGGAAAAATTTCTACACATAGGAGCTAATATTTTTTTGTTCTAGGAAATTATCTAACCCTTTTTTAAAGCCATCTACTGTCCCTGCTGTGACCAGCTCCTGGGGTAGACTATTCCATAAATTCACCGTTCTTACTGTAAAGAAGCCTTGTCGCCTCTGCAGCTTGAACCTTTTTTTCTCCAGACGGGGGGAGTGCCCCCTTGTTTTTTGAGCGGGTTTTACAAGGAACAGGATATCACCATATTTTTTGTATGTGCCATTAATATATTTATATAAGTTAATCATGTCCCCCCTTAGTCGTCTTTTTTCAAGGCTAAATAGGTTTAATTCTTTCAATCTTTCCTCATAACTTAAATTCTCCATGCCCCTTATTAGCTTCGTTGCTCTTCTTTGTATTTTTTCCAACTCCAGGGCATCCTTTCTATGAACTGGAGCCCAGAACTGAACTGCATATTCTAGATGAGGCCTCACTAATGCTTTGTAAAGTGGCATTATTACATCCCTGTCCCGCGAGTCCATGCCTCTTTTAATACACGACAATATCCTGCTGGCCTTTGAAGCAGCTGATTGACACTGCATGCTGTTATTGAGTTTATGATTTACAAGTACACCCAGATCCTTCTCAACAAGTGAATCCGCCAGTGTAGCGCCCCCTAGGACATATGATGCATGCAGGTTGTTGGTACCCAGATGCATAACTTTACATTTATCTACATTAAACTTCATTTAATGGACTTTGTGTCCTCTGCTGGGGCAGTTCCTTGAAAGATGGATGCAATCCACGGCGGTAGATAGTTTGATATGGACAGTTGTCATTCGTGTGTTGGTTCTGGACTGTTTATTTTGTTATCTAGTTAGTTGCTCCTGGTTTTAGTTATTAGTTAGGGACTCGCAAGAGAATGAGGACCGTTGACGTGGGTTGCGAGCTCATGTATTTCTACCAAAATCTATATATATATATATTTCTTCTTTGTTCTTAACTTTATGCTTTGTTTTTTGCTAAAGGTATTGTGTGCAGAAATACATACCAATACCTCATGACATAAGTGATACGAGAGCTTTTATTATATAAAAAATTTGGAACACAATAAAAGATGCAATAAGAGATGATCAAATAAACTGTAAATAAAATGCACGTACACTATGATTAAAATTTTTTACTGCGTAGTGTAATTTTCATGTCTACATACATTCGGCATACAGTACACAACCATACATTCCATGTAAAACGCACGTACCCATACAGTCCACATAAAGCATACATAGTGTCACGATGGCTGTGTGGACCCACTGGGTCGTACTGCTGCAGCGGGATAGCAGCTGGCCAACGGGATAACAAGTCAATGTCTATAGTTCGAATAAGGGTACCTGTGGAATTTCAGAGAGTAGCGATGGTTAGGCTCGGATGGGACCTTGGCAGCAAGCAGACACCAGGCGTGGTGTAACACAGCAGGCGTAGTATACAGCACAGCACAACTCCAACTCTAAGGCACAAGAACAAGGTAGCACGGGATACAGGATACAGGTAGCAGGTACAGGAACACTGGGAACCGGAAAACACTAAGGCACTATTTACAAAGACTAACATGGGTAAACACAAAAACGCTGAGGCAATGAAGGAAGGAGCAGGGCCCTTCTTATAGTTCAGGGTGATCATGGGCTAATTTCACATACTGTTCAGGTGCGCGCGCTGGCCCTTTAAGGCTGGGCACGAGCGTGCGCGCGCACCCTATGGGACACAGCAGAGTGAAGTGGAAGTGAGCGCTGGCGTCTCCTGAGCAGATGCGGACCAGCGCTCACAGATCCATGGCTGCGGCCGTCGGAGGGCGAGTAATCTCGACGGTCCGTGGCCATGGGCGCTACAGTATCCCCCCTCTTCTTGGGGCCAGAGCGGGAGAGAAACTTCTTCACGAGAGTAGAAGCATTGAGGTTCTCCTTCGGCTCCCAGGACCTCTCTTCTGGACCAAACCCCCTCCAATCCACCAAGTAAAAGGCTTTTCCTCTTATCCTCTTAAAGTCCAAGATCTCCTTGACCTCAAATACATACGGCAGGACCACAGGCTTCAGAAGAGACACGTGAAAGGATTTGGGGATTCGGAGTGTAGCAGGCAACCTAAGCTTATAAGAGACCAGGTTGATCTGCTGGAGGATCTCAAAGGGTCAGAGGAACCTGGGAGCAAACTTGTATGACGCCACCCTCAGCCGGATATTTCTTGAGGACAGCCAGACCTTGGTACCCGGAAGAAACTGAGGCGGCTCTCTTCTCCTCGTGTCTGACTTTCGCTTCATGCGATTGACCGCCAGCAGAATAGAAGACCAGGTTTGCTGCCAGATCTGTAGAAAGTCCCGGAATGCAGAGTCAGCTGCAGGCACCTGGGACGTAGCAGAAACATGGAGTGGAATTTGTGGATTGGCCGTAAACAATAAATAATGGTTTGGAGGCGGTGGACTCGCTTGTGTGGTTGTTGTAGGAGAACTCAGCCCAGGGAAGTAGCTGTACTGTCATGTCCATGGCTGCGGGCCGTCAGGTTTACTCACCTCCTGACGGCTGCAGCCATGGGTCTGCGAGCTCTGGCCCCAGTCTCCTCCTCAGGAGACGCAATCGCTCACTTCCACTCACTTTGGCCGTGTCCCGTAGGGTGTGATCGTGCCCGCTCTTAAAGGGGCAGCGCGCGCACCGGACTTTAATATGAAATTAGCCCACGAGTGCCCTGGACTATAAGAAGGGCCCAGCCCCTTGCTTCCATGCCTGAGCGTTGTTTGTCGTAGCCTAGTTTTTCTAAGCAAATGGTCTCCTAGTGTTTTCCAGTTCCCATGGTTTCCTGTATCCTGTATCCGTGCTATCCTGGTCAAGTGCCAAGCTGAGCTGTAGTCGTGCTGTGCTGTATTCCACGCCTGTCCTACTACTCCACGCCTGATGTCTACCTGTTGCCTTGTCCAAGCCGAGCCTGTCTTACTACTGTCCGAGCTGCCACAGGTACCCTATACGAACTATAGACTTTGACCTGCACGCTGTTGGCCAGCTGCCACACCGCCAAGGCGGTACGCCCCAGTGGGGCCACGGACCCTATGTGACAGTACGCTCAAGCCATGTACCCCGCTGGTAGATCCAAGACAAAGATGGCGTCACAAGAGATGCGGACGGATATGCTAGACCTCCGGTCTTGACAGGACCAACTGCTCCAGGCCTTGAACATTCTCGCACGTTGGCAGGAGGCACAAGCTGCCGTTCCTCCTACTACACCTGACAGAGTTTATCCTCAGACTAAACCTACTGGCAGTGTTGAACCTCGTTCGGCCTGTATTCAAGGGCATTTTCGTCTGATGGCGCAAGGGTCACTTTCATCATCTCTCTTCTTACTGGCAATGCCCTTGCATGGACGAATCCTATCTGGGAGAGACAAGGACCAGAGACCCGTGACTTCCAGGTGTTCCTACGGAGATTTTCCACGGTGTTTGAGGAGCCTGGACGAGTCTCCTATGCAGTGGCTTCCTTGATGACCCTAGGCCAATGAGAGATCTCCGTGGGTGAGTACGCCATCCACTTCCGCACCCTGGCGGGAGAACTGTTGTGGAACAATGAGGCCCTGGTGGCTAAATTCTGGCATGGACTGTCTCCTAAAATTAAGGACGAACTTGCCACTCAAGACCTGCCATCTACCCTGGATGACCTCATCCTTCTGGCCGCCCGGATTGATAGAAGGCTCCGAGAACGGCTCCAAGAGGTTCGTCGGGAGGCAGGTCTTCCTAGTCCAGTCCCTACCTTGCTGCAACCCCTGCTTTCCTCAGATGCCGATCCTCCTAAGGAGTCTGTGAGGATGGACCAATGTAAGATATCTACCCAGGAGAGACAATGCAGACGCACTTCGGGACTGTCTTTATTGCGGCCTCGGAGGCCATCTTGTGCGTCTGTGTCCCCAAAGCCTAGAGTTGGTAGGGGAGACAACCTTGGGCAAAGAAGGACTCCCGTCTAAATTGTCCATACCCGTGACCATAGTTTCTGGTGAGAAAACGCATCACGTCTCTGCGTATCTGGATCCGCTGCTAATTTCATTTGTAGAGACCCGGTGGACCGTTTTCAATTACCTACTACCCCTCTGGTGAGACCATTGGTGGTTGCATCGGTAAATGGACTACCTCTGCCAGACCCAGTTATAGCTGTGACCAAGCCACTGAGGCTCCAAGTAGGGGCCCTCCACTCTGAACTTCTATCGTTTTATGTCCTATCCAAGGCCGTTAACCCCGTGCTGCTGGGCCTACCTTGGCTCCGACTACATGGCCCAGTCCTGGACTGGAACTCTGGAGAGGTTCTCCAGTGGGGCCCCCGAGTGTCACAGCCATTGCCTGGTGCAGATTAGTTAGGCTCAGCCTCCTCTGTCTCAGTTATTGTCAGGATTGCCTGGTCATTATGCTGCATTTTCGACGTCTTCAGCAAAAGGGAGGCGGAGACACTGCCCGCACACCGGGCGTATGACTGTCCCATCGAGCTGGTTTCTGGTGCATCCCTTCCCCGTGGTAGGGTATATCCTCTCTCCTTGCCAGAGAGTCTGTCCATGTCCGCCTATGTTAAAGAGAACTTGGAGAGGGGCTTCATACGGAAGTCTTCTTCCCCGGCAGGCGTCGGGTTCTTCTTCGTCAAAAAGAAGGATGGCGCCCTGCGTCCTTGTATTGACTACCGAGATCTCAACCAGATCACGGTGAAAAATAAGTATCCTCTGCCATTGATCTCAGAACTGTTTGATCGTATACGTGGTGCCAAGATTTTTTCCAAACTAGACCTGCGTGGGGCTTACAACCTAATCTGGATTCGCCGGGGTGACGAATGGAAGACTGCATTTAACACCCGTGATGGACACTATGAATATCTAGTAATGCCCTTCGGCCTGTGTAATGCTCCCGCGGTCTTCTAGGAGTTTGTTAATTACATTTTCCGTGACCTCCTCTATGTTTGTGTTGTGGTCTATCTTGATGACATCTTGATTTTGTTCTCCAGATCCTATGACGCATCAGAGACATGTCCGTCAAGTTTTGCCTGGGTAAAGGGAAAATCGTCTATACGCCAAGTTGGAGAAGTGCATGTTTTCTCTACCCTTCCTGGGTTACATTGTCTCGAATAGAGGTCTCAAGATGGATCCTGAAAAGGTAAAGTCCTTCCGGGAATGGCCACGCCCTCAAGGCTTGAAGGCCATACAGCGCTTTCTGGGATTCGCCAATTTTTACAGATAGTTTATTCCAAACTTCTCCTCACTGACATCTCCTATCTCTAACCTAAGAAGGGCATGAACGCCAAGGTGTGGACTCCTGAGGCCACATTCAATAGCCTCAAGAGTGCCTTCACTTCAGCCTCTATCCTCCATCACCCAGATGTTTCTCTACAGTTCTGGTTGGAGGTGGACGCATCCTCTGTCGGTGCTGGTGCACTCCTGTTCCAGAGAGGTTCCAAGGGCAAGTCAATGGGATGTGGATATTTCTCCAAGTTCTTCTCTTCCGCAGAACGCAACTACTCGATTGGGTATCGGGCGTTACTGGCCATCAAATTGGCCCTGGAGGAGTGGAGACATCTATTAGAGGGCGCAGCTCACCCCATCCTGATTTTTACGGACCGCAAGAACCTCACCTACCTTCAGACGGCCCAACGGCTGAACGCTCGTCAGGCCAGGTGGTCGCTGTTCTTTACCAGGTTCCAGTTTGAGCTCCATTATCGCCCGACCGACAAGAATGTGAGGGCCGATGCCTTGTCCAGGTCTTTCGAGACACCATGGAAATTCCACAGAACATTTTTGATCCGTCTTGTATGGTCTCTGTCAATCCCATGCAAGTTGGGGACATTCCCACAGGGAGGACTTTTGTGCGCCTGGCTGACAGAGGGAGAATCCTCCACTGGGGACACTCCTCTAGACTGGCAGGTCATGCGGGGACCAGTAAGACCCGGAATCTGATTGCCCGTCATTTCTGGTGGCCCACACTGCCCAAGGACATTATGGACTTTGTTTCTTCCTGCTCAGTGTGTGCAGCTAACAAGGTCGCTCATTCCAGACCTGCTGGCCTGCTCCAGCCATTGCCTGTGCCTGATGCTCTCTGCCAGCATATAGTTATGGACTTTATCACTGACCTGCCTCTCTCTGCTGAATGCAGTACTGTCTGGGTGATGGTGGATCGATTTTCATCCAACACATCTTCCGCCTGCACGGCTTGCCGCAGCATATTGTATCTGATTGGGGGGTTCAGTTCACCTTGAGTTCTGGAGAGCCCTCTGCGGACTCCTAGGTGTAACGTTGGACTTTTCCTTGGCCTACCATCCTCAGTCCAATGGTCAGGTCAAGAGGATCAATCAGATCTTGGAGAACCACTTACGCCCCTTCATCTCCAAGCAGCATGATGACTGGGTGCAGTTGCTCCCGTGGGCTGAATTCTCTTACAATAATCACACCAGTGAGTCCAAACAGAAGACACCGTTCTTTATTGTCTATGGCCAACACCCACGAACTCCTCTCCTAGTGCCTGATACGTCTGAGGTACCAGCTGCTGACACGGCTTTTAGGGACTTTCTGCAGATCTGGCAGCAGACTCGATCCTCCATCCTGCTGGCGGTCGACCGCATGAAACGGAAGGCGGACACAAGGAGAAAAGAACCTCCTCAGCTTCTTCCTTGCATGAAGGTCAGTCTGTCCTCCAGGAATATTCGACTGAGGGTGCCGTCGTACAAATTTGCTCCCAGGTTCCTCGGCCCCTTCGAGATCCTGCAGCAGATTAACCCTGTCGCCTACAAGCTTCGGCTGCCTCCTACCCTACCAACTCCTTCCATGTCTCTCTCCTGAAACCAGTGGTTCTGAATCGCTTTACCAAGACTCCTAGTCCTGCGGTTGCCTCCAGTGGCCCTTCAGACACCTTCGAGGTTAAGGAGATCTTGGACACCAAGAGAGTGAGAGGAAAGACTTTTTATTTGGTGGATTGGAGGGGGTTTGGTCCTGAAGAGAGGTCCTTGGAGCCAGAGGAGAACTTCAATACTCTTACCCTTCTGAAGAAGTTTCTCTCCCGCTCTGGCCCCAAGTAGAGGGGGTGTAAGAGGGGGGATACTGTCATGTCCATGGCTGCGGGTCGTCAGGTTCACTCACCTCCTGACAGCCGCAGCCACGGGTCTGCGAGCGCTGGCCACAGTCTCCTCCTCAGGAGACGCCAGCGCTCACTTCCACTCACCACGGCCGGGTCTCGTAGGGTGCGCGCGTACCTGCTCTTAAAGGGGCAGCACGCACCGGACTTTAATATGAAATCAGCCTATGAGTGCTCTGGACTATAAGAAGGCCCCAGCCCCTTGCTTCCATGCCTGAGCGTCGTTTGTCGTATCCTAGGTTTGTCTAAGCAAATGGTCTCCTAGTGTTTTCTAGTTCCCAGTGTTCCCTGTATCCTGTATCTGTGCTATCCTGGTCAAGTGCCGTACTGAGCTGTAGTCG
This sequence comes from Rhinoderma darwinii, assembly GCF_050947455.1. NCBI lineage: Eukaryota > Metazoa > Chordata > Amphibia > Anura > Rhinodermatidae > Rhinoderma > Rhinoderma darwinii. Next base: position 1,126,819 of record NW_027461830.1, read on the forward strand.
TGCTGTGCTGTATTCCACGCCTGTCCTACTACTCCACGCCTGACGTCTACCTGCTGCCTAGTCCCAGCCGAGCCTGTTTTACTACTGTCCGAGCTGCCACAGGTACCCTATACGAACTATAGACTGTGACCTGCGCCCTGTTGGCCAGCTGCATTACCACCAAGGCGGTACGGTATGGCCCAGTAGATCCACGAACCCTACGTGACATGAACCCAGTCATCCTGCTGCCTGGAGATGAAATATCATAGATAGTTCTAAATGATCTGATTGATCCTCTTGACTTGGCCATTGGACTGAGGATGGTAGGCTGAGGAAAAGTCCAACGTTACACCTAGGAGTCCGCAGAGGGCTCTCCAGAACTCAAGGTGAACTGAACCCCCCGATCAGACACAATATGCTGTGGCAAGCCGTGCAGGCGGAAGATGTGTTGGATGAAAAGCTTGGCCAGTTGAGCAGAAGAAAGACGGGTAAGAGGAACGAAGTGGGCCATCTTCGAAAATCGATCCACCACCACCCAGACAGTACTGCATTCAGCAGAGAGAGGCATGTCAGTGATAAAGTCCATAACAATATGCTGCCAGAGAGCATCGGGCACAGGCAATGGCTGGAGCAGGCCAGCAGGTCTGGAGTGGGCGACCTTGTTAGCTGCACACACTGAGCAGGAAGAAACAAAGTCCATAATGTCCTTGGGTAGTGTGGGCAATCAGATTCCGGGTCCCCGCATGACCTGCCAGTCTAGAGGAGTGTCCCCAGTGGAGGATTCTCCCTCTGTCAGCCAGGCGCACAAAAGTCCTCCCTGGAGGAATGTCCCCAACTTGCAGGGGATTGACAGAGACCATGCAAGACGGATCAACAATGTTCTGTGGAATTTCCATGGTGTCTCGAAAGACCTGGACAAGGCATCGGTCCTCACATTCTTGTCGGTCGGGCGATAATGGAGCTCAAACTGGAACCTGGTAAAAAACAGCGACCACCTGGCCTGACGACCGTTCAGCCGTTGGGTCGTCTGAAGATAGGTGAGGTTCTTGCGGTCCGTAAAAATCAGGATGGGGTGAGCTGCGCCCTCTAATAGATGTCTCCACTCCTCCAGGGCCAATTTGATGGCAAGTAACGCCCGATCCCCAATCGAGTAGTTGCGTTCTGCGGAAGAGAAGAGCTTGGAGAAATATCCACATACCATTGACTTGCCCTTGGAACCTCTCTGGAGTTTATAGAGGGCTCTTCTTAGAATTTTGAGGTAAACTGAACCCCCCGATACGACACGATATGCAGAGGTAAGCCATGCAGGCGGAAGAGGTGTTGGATGTAGAGGTTGGCTAGTTGAGAAGCAGGAGGTAGGCCCGTCAGTGGAACAAAGTGAGCCATTTTCGGGAAGCGGTCCACCACCACCCAGACCGTATTGCATCCAGCAGAGGACGGAAGGTCTGTGACGTGGCCATTCCAGGATGGCCTTTACATTCTCAGGGTCCATCTTGACGCCTTGATCCGAGATGATGTAGCCCAGGAAGGGGAGATAATACTTCTTAAACACGCACTTCACCAGCTGGGCATACAGGCGATTCTCCCTTAGTCGCAGCAAACCTTAACGGACATGCCTCTGATGAGATGTCGGATCTGGGGAAAAAAATCAAAATGTCATCGAGGTGGACCACAACACAGACATAGAGATCTCGGAAGATGTAATTGACGAATTCCTGGAAGACCGCGGGAGCGTTACAGAGACTCGAAGGGCATCACCAGGTATTCGTAGTGCCCGTCTCGAGTGTTAAACGCCATCTTCCACTCATCACATTGATAAATTCAAATTAAATTGTAAGCCCCACGCAAGTCTAGTTTGGAGAAGATCTTGGCTTCTCGTATGCGGTCAAACAGTTCAGAAAGAAGTGGCAACGGATATTTATTTTTGACCGTGACTTGATTGAGGCCACGGTAATCAATGCAAGGTCGAAGAGATCCTGTAAAGGATCTGCCAGGCACAACTTCTGTGGATACGCCCATAGGTAATCAGTCTGCACCTGAGTCTCAGTCTCTGAGACTGACTCCATCTTCCACCACTCAGGATGGCAGGCTTAGGAGTGGGAGAGCCTATCGCAGCCTGGCCAGACGGAGCTAGCTCCCGCCCTCTGTCTATTTATACCTGCCTTTCCTGTTCCTCCTTTGCTTGTGATTCTTCTCGTGTGGTTTCCTGGCCCAGCTACAGCTTCTAACTATTTGATCCTTCTCCATACTGACCCTGGCTTACTGACTACTCCCCTGCTCTGCGTTTGGTACCTCGTGCACTCCTGGTTTGACTCGGCTCGTTCACCACTCTTGTTGCTCACGGTGTTGCGGTGGGCAACTGCCCCATTTCCCTTAGCTTTGTGTACCCTTGTCTGTTTGTCTCGTGCACTTACTGAGCGTAGGGACCGCCGCCCAGTTGTACCCCGTCACCTAGGGCGGGTCGTTGCAAGTAGGCAGGGACAGAGTGGCGGGTAGATTAGGGCTCACTTGTCCGTTTCCCTACCCCTATCATTACATAATCACAAGCCCATATACCTAGTCTACCCTGGTCCCTGACTCTACTATGGACCCCCTTGAGACCCTGGCCCAGCAAATGCAGGGTCTCTCCCTACAGGTCCAGGCCCTGGCTCAGAGGGTCAACCAGCCTGACGCTACCATGGTAGTGCCCCTCACCTCACCTCTTGAACCCCACCTCAAGTTGCCTGACCGATTCCCAGGGGACCGGAGGACTTTTCTCTCCTTTCGGGAGAGTTGTAGGCTCTACTTCCGCTTAAAGCCTCACTCCTCAGGTTCTGAGAGCCAGCGGGTGGGTATAATTATGTCCCGGCTCCAGGAAGGGCCCCAAGAGTGGGCCTTCTCCTTGGCTCCTGACGCCCCTGAACTTTCCTCCGTTGATCGTTTCTTTTCTGCTCTCTGACTCATTTATGACGAGACTGACAGGACTGCCTTTGCCGAGAGTCAGCTGGTGACCTTACGTCAGGGTAAGAGACCTGTTGAGGAGTATTGTTCTGACTTTAGGAAGTGGTGCGTAGCTTCTCGGTGGAATGACCCTGCCTTAAGGTGCCAGTTTAGGTTGGGTCTGTCGAACGCCCTGAAAGACCTGCTAGTTAGCTATCTCTCTTCTGACTCCCTAGACCAGGTTATGGCTTTAGCGGTACGACTTGACCGACGTCTCAGGGAACGACAACTTGAACGTTTTTGTGTTTTCCCCTCTGACTCCCCCATGATGCCTCCCGAGGTCCCGTTGCTTCGCTCTTCCACGGAAGACTCGGAGGTACCTATGCAACTCGGGGCCTCCGTGTCCCCCCGACAACGTAGAGAGTTCTGCAGGAAGAATGGTCTCTGCTTCTATTGTGGGGATGACAAGCATCAAGTGAACACCTGTCCTAGGCGTAAGAATAAGCAGCCGGAAAACTTCCGCGCCTAAGTGATCATCGGGGAGGTCACTTGGGCGCACAGGTATTTCCCGTAAATATGAAACCTAATAAAATCTTGCTTCCCTTTCAGGTCTCTTTTGATGGTAGGTCTGCTACCGGCAGTGCCTTCGTGGATTCAGGGTCTTCTGCTAATATCATGTCTGTGGAATTTGCTATGTCTCTAGCTATGCCTTTGATTGATTTGCCTAAACCTGTCCCGGTAGTGGGTATCGACTCCACTCCTCTTGCTAATGGTTATTTTACACAGCATACCCCTGTTTTTTAGCTCCTTGTTGGCTCCATGCATTTGGAGCAGTGCTCTGTACTGTTGATGCAGGGATTATCGTCCGATTTGGTTTTAGGCTTCCCTGGTTGCAGTTGCATAATCCCACGTTTGACTGGAATACTGTTAATTCTATTTCTCCCCCTGAGGAGGTGAACACGCTACCTGAGTTTGTTCAGGACTTCGCTGATGTTTTCTCTAAGGAGGCCTCCGAAGTGTTTCCTCCTCATAGAGAATACGATTGCGCTATCGAATTGGTTCCAGGAGCTAAGCTCCCTAAGGGTAGGATATTTAATCTTTCCTGTCCCGAACGTGAAGCCATGAGAGAGTATATCCAGGAATGCCTGGCCAAGGGTTACATTCGCCCCTCTACTTCTCCGGTAGGTGCTGGCTTCTACTTCGTAGGGAAGGACGGTGGTCTTAGGCCATGCATTGACTACCGTAACTTGAATAAGGTCACTGTAAGGAACCAGTATCCCCTTCCTTTGATTCCTGATCTCTTTAATCAGGTTCAGGGGGCCCAATGGTTCTCTAAGTTTGATCTACGGGGGGCGTATAACCTTATCCGCATCAAAGAGGGGGATGAGTGGAAGACTGCATTTAACCTGCCCGAGGGTCATTTTGAATACCTCGTCATGCCCTTTGGGTTGTGTAATGCTCCTGCGGTCTTCCAGAATTTCATAAATGAGATTTTAAGAGATTACTTGGGGGTATTTCTTGTAGTGTACCTTGATGACATACTGGTGTTTTCCAAGGACTTGTCCTCCCACATTGAGCATGTCAGGAAGGTGCTCCAGGTCCTTCGGGAAAACAAACTGTTTGCGAAAACCGAAAAATGTGTGTTTGGGGTACAGGAGATACCATTTTTGGGTCAAATCCTCACTCCTCATGAATTCTGCATGGACCCCGCCAAGGTCCAGGCTGTGGCGGAATGGGTCCAACCTGCCTCCCTGAAGGCGTTACAGTGTTTCTTGGGGTTCGCTAATTATTACAGGAGATTTATTGCTAACTTCTTGGTCATCGCTAAGCCTCTTACGGACCTCACTCGCAAAGGTGCTGATCTCCTCCACTGGCCTCCTGAGGCTGTCCAGGCTTTTGAGGTCCTTAAGAAGTGCTTTATCTCGGCCCCGGTGCTGGTTCAGCCCAACCAAATGGAGCCATTTATCGTGGAAGTTGACGCATCCGAGGTGGGAGTGGGGGCTGTCTTGTCCCAGGGTACCAGGTCCCTCACCCATCTCCGTCCCTGTGCCTACTTCTCCAGGAAGTTTTCGCCCACTGAGAGTAACTATGATATTGGCAACCGCGAACTCTTAGCCATTAAATGGGCATTTGAAGAGTGGCACCACTTCCTGGAGGGGGCTAGGCACCAGGTAACGGTCCTTACCGACCACAAGAATCTGGTTTTCCTAGAATCTGCCCGGAGGCTAAACCCGAGACAAGCTCGATGGGCGCTATTTTTTACCAGATTCAACTTTTTGGTTACCTATAGGGCTGGGTCTAAAAATATTAAGGCCGATGCACTGTCGCGTAGCTTCATGGCCAGCCCTCCTTCGGAGGAAGATCCTGCTTGTATTTTGCCTCCTGGTATAATCATTTCTTCTATTGATTCTGATTTAGACTCTGAAATTGCGGCTGATCAAGGTTCAGCTCCCGGGAACCTTCCTGAGGACAAGCTGTTTGTTCCCCTGCAATTCCGGCTAAGGGTACTTAGGGAAAATCATGACTCCGCACTATCTGGTCATCCAGGCGTCCTGGGTACCAAACACCTAATTGCCAGAAACTATTGGTGGCCTGGTTTGCCTAAAGACGTTAAGGCCTACGTCGCCGCTTGTGAGGTTTGTGCTAGGTCCAAGACTCCCAGGTCCTGACCAGCAGGCTTACTACGTTCTTTGCCCATTCCCCAGAGACCTTGGACCCATATCTCCATGGATTTTATCACCGATTTGCCTCCATCTCAAGGCAAGTCGGTGGTGTGGGTTGTAGTAGACCGCTTCAGTTAAATGTGCCACTTTGTGCCCCTCAAGAAACTATCCAATGCCAAGACGTTAGCTACCTTGTTTGTCAAACACATCCTGCGCCTCCATGGGGTTCCTGTCAATATTGTTTCGGACAGAGGGGTACAATTTGTTTCATTGTTTTAGAGAGCCTTCTGTAAAAAGTTGGAGATTGATCTGTCCTTCTCCTCTGCCTTCCATCCTGAAACTAATGGCCAAACTGAGAGAACTAATTAATCTCTAGAACAATATTTAAGGTGTTTTATCTCTGACTGTCAATATGAGTGGGTCTCATTCATTCCCCTCGCTGAATTTTCCCTGAATATCCGGGTCAGTAACTCGTCAGGGGTCTCCCCCTTTTTCTGTAATTTTGGGTTTAATCCACGGTTCTCCTCCGTTTCACCTGGTAGTTCCAACAATCCCGAGGTAGAGGTCGTTCATCGGGAACTGTGCACAGTCTGGGCCCAGGTTCAGAAGAACCTAGGGGCGTCCCAGAGCGTACAAAAAACTCAGGCTGATAGAAGACGTTCTTCTAACCCCTTGTTTATGGTCGGGGATCTGGTGTGGTTATCGTCTAGGAACTTGCACCTTATGGTCCCGTCCAAGAAGTTTGCTCCCCGGTTTATTGGGCCGTATAAGGTCATTGAAGTCCTCAATCCTGTCTCCTTCCGACTGGAGTTGCCCCCATCTTTTCGTATACACGACGTGTTTCATGCCTCCCTCCTTAAACGCTGCTCCCCGTCCTTGGCTCCCTCGAGGAAACCTCCTGTTCCCATTCTCACCCCTGAGGGGGTGGAATTCGAGGTGGCCAAGATTGTGGACAGCAAGATGGTCCAAGGCTCCCTCCAGTACCTGGTCCATTGGAGAGGATACGGGCCTGAGGAGAGGACTTGGGTACCCGCCCGGGATGTTCACGCTGGGGTATTGGTCAGGAAGTTCCACCTTCGTTTCCCCAATAAACCAGGTCCACTTAGAAAGGGTCCGGTGGCCCCTCATAAAAGGGGGGGTACTGTAAAGGATCTGCCAGGCACAACTTCTGTGGATACGCCCATAGGTAATCAGTCTGCACCTGAGTCTCAGTCTCTGAGACTGACTCCATCTTCCACCACTCAGGATGGCAGGCTTAGGAGTGGGAGAGCCTATCACAGCCTATCACAGCCTGGCCAGACGGAGCTAGCTCCCGCCCTCTGTCTATTTATACCTGCCTTTCCTGTTCCTCCTTTGCTTGTGATTCTTCTCGTGTGGTTTCCTGGCCCAGCTACAGCTTCTAACTATTTGATCCTTCTCCATACTGACCCTGGCTTACTGACTACTCTCCTGCTCTGCGTTTGGTACCTCGTGCACTCCTGGTTTGACTCGGCTCGTTCAACTGCCCCCTTTCCCTTACCTTTGTGTACCCTTGTCTGTTTGTCTCGTGCACTTACTGAGCGTAGGGACTGCCGCCCAGTTGTACCCCGTCGCCTAGGGCGGGTCGTTGCAAGTAGGCAGGGACAGAGTGGCGGGTAGATTAGGGCTCACTTGTCTGTTTCCCTACCCCTATCATTACAGATCCATCTTTTTTCTTGACAAAAAAGAACCCGGCCTCGGCCAGGGGAGGAGGACTTTTGTATGAAACCCCTCTCCAGATTCTCCTTGATGTAGGTCAACATGGAGTCTCTGGCAAGGAGAAAGGGTATACCCGACCACGGAAACAGGGCGATTTTTGTTACATAAAACGTTTATTTATTTTTCTAAATCATTTTTTTTTTACACTTACTTGGGGACTTGAAGATCTGATCTTCTGATCCCTTATACAATACACTGTACTACTTATGTAGTACAGTTCATTTTTCAACTGACAGTTAGCCTATTAGGTCCTTCCTTTGGGCAGGTCCTAATAGGCTTCCGTACATGGCCGACCAGGAAGCCATCTGATCTTCTGATTCCCGGTACAATACACTGCACTAGCCATTCCTAGGCTTCCTGGTTGCCATAGCAACAATCGGCACTCCGCGATTGCTCGTGGGGGACCGACCGGGTACAGAGGGAGCCCCAAATTAGGCCTAGCAACATCATATTGTGTGGCGGTTGGAGGTATGCTATGTCCCACAGGTATCTGGGGGACGTAACATAGCCCCATCTGTCTAAATTAGGCCTAGCAACATCAAATTGTGTGACGGATGGAGGTATGCTATGTCCCACAGCTATGTGGGGGACATAGCTTAGCCCCATGTGTCTAAATTATCCCTAGCTACACCCCTACCACAATTGTGTGATGGTTGGAAATATGCTATGTCCCACAGGTATCTGGATGACATAGCAAATGTTTTACAAAATTACAAAGTGATATACCTACGGCCCAATCTCCATCACATCACTTAGGAACCGAAGGTGCTTAGTGTACATGTAGGGCTTCTTCTTGGATCGCCCATCGCTGCTCCGACCCTTCACCATTAGTTCCCGTCTGTACTGTATCTTCCTTTTACGTCTGAAAAGACAGACTGTTTTCAGGAGAAAACAGCTGCGTCGTTTCAGACATAAAAGCTCCTCCTCGCATTTTGCGAGGCGTCTTTGACGCCTGTAATCTTGAGCTGCTCTTCATTGACTTCAATGAAGAATGGCTCAAATTACGTTGCAAAGAAGTGTCCTGCACTTCTTTGCCGAGGCAGTCATTTTACGCGTCGTCGTTTGACAGCTGTCAAACGACGACGCGTAAATGACAGGTCGTCTGCACAGTACGTCGGCAAACCCATTCAAATTATACGCCTCGTTTACGTCTGAAAATAGGTCATGTGAACCCACCCTTAGGATCGTGTCCTTGTAGTCCTCCCTTCGCTTGTCCCATATTGCTGGTTGGTGTTGGATACTCTGGATGAGGGTCTCTACCTGTAATCTCGTCAAAGACATCTTTCCTGCTCTCGTTTGAATAATCTGGCTCTGGTCTGCACCTTGGGGAATCCCCTGACGTTGCAACGGTTCCTTAATTACGGATGCACATCCGTAGCTGTCCGCAATTGCGGAAGCGCCCATAGACTTCTATAAAGAGTCTGTGCCGCAATTGCAGACAAAAATAGGACATGTTCTATCATTTGCGGATCATTTCTATGGCAGGGACGCACATCCGTAAATATATGGAAAGGTGTCCATGGTCCATAGAAATTAATTTGTTCGCAATTTCATGCGTAATTATGGATGAAAACTACGGTTGTGTGCATGGGGCCTTAGTCGATTGTGGTAAAATCTTAAAAAATAGACCACAACTTCAATGGCAAAGTCATAAGTAACCGATGTTTCTGATCAATGTTTTCCGAACAAGCTGATACTGCTGCGTCAGTGTGACAGGAAAGAATAAGATATGGGAGTTGGAATTTTGGAATGATAAAAAGAAGGAAATATCCCTCTAGTACTGGCACTGCATTATGCTGACTATAGCTTTTCTGTATGTTTACAGCTAAAACTGACAGGACACATCCCTATTAGCTGCACAGGAGACCAGTGACTTCTAGCTGGGTGATAAAAGACGTCCATTCTCTCCTCACACGAGCCTGGTTAAAGTGCAACCTGGCCCAACAGCGCCCTCCATCTGTTACAGATCGCACTTACATGACCACGCCCACCCCTTCTCCCTTGCGCAGCTCCGGCATGGCAAAAAAAGGAGTGGACAACACGCATGCGTAGTTGCTTGTGTTTTCCCCCCTCCTGCTGCTACTCCCAACAGCGGTGGTTGCTGTGGTACCGGGCGGAGGGAAGTAGGCGGAAACCCTCCGGAAAGACACCGGTAAACAAATTCCCTGGCGCAGGGGGTGAGCGGCACGTACGGGCATGATGGACCGGCTGACCGAGTTGTCAGCGGTAAGTTTTGGAGTGAAGCCCGCTATGAAGTAACGGTTCTGGGAGTGCTGTGTAATGGAAGTGCCTGGGAGACATTTGTTGATATTGTCGCTATTATGTCCGCGCACTGGGTTCCATGATCTATTGACTAGTGCGGCTATGCAGCTTGTATGTGGTGTTATCTTTTACAGCAATAAGTAGTGGTCCCCCCCCCCCCCCCTCACTGAACAATGGGGGGGGGGGGGTGTCACCTCTATAATGTGACTTTATAACTGAACTAGTCTGCACCCGGTTGTCTCAGGTCTCCGCTGCTCTACCACGTTGTTGGGAGACTTGTTTGATATTCTGCATTTACATATACAAAGTCCATGTGTAGCCCGATGTGTGTGACGTAGATGTGACTGTCCCAGGATCTTCTTATCGGAGATCTGAACAGGGCGGAGGAGGCAGCGGTTATGTGATGGATTTCTAGTCTTATTATATTCCAGATGACGTGACTGGAATAGCTTCACATGAATCTGGGAGAACGCTCCATGTTCCAGCATCTGCCGAAAATGAGGTGTGGCTGGTGCTACATTTCCCAAACCTAGTCTAATAGTGGAATGTGCTGCTTGTGAACATGCAGGGGTTTGTGATTCTCTTCAATAGGCTGTGGACTATTACTAATAATATGTAGTTTTTATAATTTCATCCTCATTACTTCCATCCTATGTATATCTGCAGCTTGCTGCAGGAAAGTCTTCTGACGTTCTAGAGCAGACATGGGCAAACTACGGCCCGCGGGCCACATACGGCCCGTTAGGCTTTTTAATCCGGCCCGCCGAACTTGTCCAAATCATAGTAAAAACCTCCTTTTTTTTCCCCTTTCCCTGCAATGCCCACGTTTTCCCAATAGATGGCGCACTCAAAACACATTGACCGTTGTCCTTAACGCCGAAGGACGGATATATCCGTCCTCAGCAGCTGCTAGTTCGCGCAGGAGGACGGATATATCCGTCCTGTGATGGCGCGGGTACTGCCAGTGTACCCACGCGATCAGCGGCAGGAGAACGGCTGTTATACACAGCCTGGCTCCTGCTGCAACTGCCGGAATCGAAGCGCTCCGATTCCGGCAGTTTAACCCATTAAATGCCGCTGTCAATAGTGACAGCGGCATCTAATGTGTTTGACAGAGGGAGGGAGCTCCCTCTGTCACCCGATCGGCGCCCCCGCAAACAAAACGCGGGTCGTCGTCGGGTTTCCATGACAGCCGGGGGTCTAACAAAGACCCCCAGGTCTGTCTTCCGCAACTGCCTGTTTGGCGATGCCGGAGGCATGACCTAACAGGTTGCCTGTCAGTTTTACACTGACAGGCAATAATGCTTTGGTATA